>NW_026089624.1:18178980-18202521 GCF_024586455.1 Bactrocera neohumeralis
TGGCAGCACATGCGCGTGTAGGATGAATCGTGCATGCCGTCGGGAACAGGACGGTATCTTCCGAAGGTTCCCCCTCCGGTAACAAAAAAAAAACATTCATATGAGCATGTGCAGATACACAAGATAGGATAGAAGATGTATGCCTTTTAACATCGTATACTATACTAATAAATATTTTTCATACTAATAGAAGTTAAATTTATCACAGCAATATTATGTATATGTATATTAGGTATATTGCTGTAATAAATTTAATTTCTATTAGTAAGAAAAATATTTATTAGTATAGTATACGATGTTAAAATGCAAAAATTAAAGACTAAGTCCGCCGAGATTCAAACCAGTGTTCATATCGTGACTTTCCAAGCGCTTACCACCAACACCACCATTGACACTTGGGTTGCGTTGTCTTAAGTATGGTTTGGTTATGCATGTAAGAAATATGTATACGATGGTTCGAATAATTTTGTTTAAGTATAGAAATATGCTTTTGTAGAACATACAGACAAATATGCAAACGACATAATATACATATGTATGATTGTTTCGCATTTTGCTTCTACGCCGCTCAAATTTCTATACAAAAATCGACTGAAATGCGTAATAAAATAAAATAGACAATGAGGGCAGTTCATTTTTTAAAATTTTATTGAAAATTAAATAAAAATGAAAACACATGTAAATTTATTTCAATTAATTAAAAAACTACAATGAAAAATAAAAAGAAAATTCATTTTATTAGAAATATACAAATAAGAGAATATAATTTTAATAAAACACGATTTTCAGAATTTTTCTACCCACAACCACAAATTCTAACACAACATAATCAATAAAGATTAGGTCTTTTTCACCAGCTTTTTTCAAAGCTTGGCTCACGTGTACATACTACTTACTAAATTAATAAATACTGAAACTAACTAACAATAACTAATACTAAAACTACTACTACTACTACAAACTATTTCCAAATTAATTATACCCTGAAAGAAACAAAAAGAGCATTATTAGTTTTTGAAGAATCTGAAATGAGAGAAATGAGAAGAGAGAAATGTGTTTTAATAATTTCACTAATGTACTTTTATTTCATATAGTTCTTTTACCTTTTATAACACGGAAGTTGGAAGAAAAATTAAATATGGCCTACAATCTACTTATGTTACCAGTTTCTTTAGTTTTTCTGTTTTATTGTGATATCTCGCCCTAACTTCATTTTTATAAAGCTCTTCCTGTTGGTGTGCCAGCCATTTCGCATTTTTAGGCAGATAACAGTTTTATATCAGATTTTATACCCACTCTGCATGAATTTGCTATAAAGAGTTCTTTATAGCAGCTCATTTGTAGGCGGCTTATTTCAAAGACTCTATCATCGGGATTAACCAGCCTTAGGTCATCTGCGTTTTTATAATTTTTAGACCTTATAAGGGCTTCCGATGAGTCTTCCAAAGAGCTATCAGTCTTTCGTATTAAACTGGCACATTTCTCGCACTTCAATCTACATAAAACCTTCTGGTATATGGCATATCCAGTATAGTAGCGACGAACCTGTATCTCGGCTGTTTTTTCAGTCTGAGCAAAGTGCTCATATGGAATACATATTTGCTCCACGGCAAGTTGCTCAGACGCTATTAAATTTTCTTTGAGGTCGTCTTCTTGGCCAATATTCCAGTCAAGGTTTACGTCATCGTCTTCTTCGCAATTCCTGCCAGTTTGCGAGAATTTGCGTCGCAATATGTGCATGGACAATAGCCTTGCAACAATATACGAGTATTGCATCTTATATGCGGATGGATGATTATTACATCCTAAATTCGCTCTTATTTTGTAAAAAAGTTTTCCAAGGCATCTTGGTTCATCCTCCCTAAGAGTATAAAAGATATATCTGAATATTCATTGAATATATCGCCGCTCAATTCGAACATTGCATTTATGGTTAATACAAATGAGTTGAGGCACAATATTTGATTGTTAGGCTTTTTTATATTTTTAATATAGTCGATGTGATCTTTCAAACGGTTAATTTTCTCAATACAATCTCTTTGTGTTGGCCATCTTCGCGGATTTGGATTGCAAAGCGTCTTACAATCCAATTCGTCGAACAGATCATTCATCCGTTTCATCAACAGTTGGGTCAAAGATGCGCCAAAGCCATTTTTTAAATGCTCATCGGAGTCCAACAAATTTTCCTTTATTGCCATCTCAATTGCCGCGGCGACCGAATTGCTAAATACTTGTGTCGCTCTTGACACTGACATTTTTTCCAAGGGTATGGGTACACATGCGAATAGGTTAATTTTGGGCATATATATATATATTTTAAAATTAACGTTCGCCTGGTCTATGGCATATATTTTTCGGACAACTTTAAAAGTTGTCAGCCCATCTAGCGTTTCAACGTCATACTTTAGGAACATATTGCGCATGCATTTTATCAAATGGCAATAGTCAAACATCATATATATTTTTCTTTCATTATAAAAGAAATATGGTTTTTCGTTCGTAGCGCCTAATTGGTGCCGCAATTTGGTATTTGGTGTACCTTGGTCGCACACTATTGATTTAATTTTAAGCCCGATTTCTTCCGAGGCATTTATATTGCTCTTGAGCAAATCCAACAAATTCTCACTTCTGACGCTATCTTTAGACACATAATAGGAAATCACATATTTCCATTTTGCGACTAAGCCTTTTAACATGAAAAAGCAGCACTTATTGCGGACCACGCTTTCCCGGTGACCTTCTTCACTATCAACGAAGCCATCAATCACATCTCGTACTTTGTTATACGTCAGATCTTTTTTGATGGAGACTTCGTCAAAAATTATTTGGCAAATGCGTTCTTCTGTTGTCATTTCTTGAACATTTTTTTTTAAATTGTTCAAGACTTTCTCGTCGTTACCGGGGCAGACATACCGGATCGAACGCCAACGCCAAAGTGTTTTTTTGTGGGGCAATGCAAACCCCAAATCGTCGCGCGTACAATTATAGGTCTTAGTCGACATATAATTGATGTTTAAAGCCATTGCTTTCTCCTTTTCATCGTAGGAGTTTTTTTTCTTTAAAATCATCTTTGTGAATGTTATCGCATTTTCATTTGCATCGCCTGTTATTATGACGTTTTTTTCCAGAGCTTGACATTTTTTTTGTCAACAGGAAAACTTTCCTTTTCAGCTCTTTAATCTTTTTTATTTGCCTCAAAGAATTGCTTTGAAAACCCCTAGCTACTCGAGCGTAATGCACGTGGTCGCGAACAGTGATATTCTCACTATCTTCGCACTTCATTTGTATTTCATGAAGGCGGGAATATTTGTCGAATTCTTCAAATGATATGTCATTTGGATTTCCCATCTCTTCAAATGACATATCATTAGGTGGTGTACACTCGGTTTTTGAAACATCATATGTTTGTACAACCGGCGGCAAAACCCACTATGGCGATTGCTGCCTAGTTTCGTCAGCTTCAAATTTTAAATTTAGCACAGGAAGAGCTTCATTTAAAATGCGCCTTGAAGAGATATCTTTATTGTGAAATTGTCTTTCACATATATGTAAATGTTTTTTCAGTTTTTTCCAATTATTTCTATCAACTTCTGTTTTCAGAAACGTAAAAAGTTTTGCTCCACCTATGTAATATTAAATATCATATGCACCCACAGGAAATTAAATTAAACACACACACGTACCAGCCAAAAATAAACAATTAAAAATAAAAACCAAATAACTTAATTGGCTACTTGGGCATACATCGCAGTTATATCTTGAAAATAAATTACTATTATATAAATCTATACTAAAACCTACATATGTGGACATACGGTGTGCAACTTTGGGGCACTGCTTGTAATTCAAATATTGAAATTCTACAAAGATTTAGTTCAGCACACTTGCCCAGGATAAGTTGTAATGACAATCCTTTGGCAGTAATGTTATACATGATAGTAATGAAACTATTAGACTTAAAATACAACATGTTCTAGATCTCCCATTTAGGAATTAAGTAAATGTTTAATCTATGTACATATATAAATAAAAATGAATTGTTGTTCGTTAGTCTGATTAAAACTCGAGAACGGCTGGGCCGATTGAGCTGACTTTGGTTTTAAAATGTTGGTCGTAGTCCAGGGTAGGTCTAAACGGTGAGCAAATAAGGAAAAATTACGAGTAAGATAGAGTAAAACGACAATTCCATTTTCCCATATAAAAGTTGACCACTTACTTGCTGTCAACCATTTGACGGTATTTGTACTCTCAGTTCCACTCGAATTGAAGAACTCATTAAAACAAGACTTTTGAATCGACAACATAATATCAACTTTGCTCATAACATCGTGTATTTAAATTTCAATTTCAAATTTCAAAATATATAAATATAATTAATGTGTTGACATGTTTGATGGTGCCAACCTTACAGTGTTACCAACTCTCAAAAATACTTTTATTATAATAACGGGGCATCTCTGCCAGTGCAGATTCCACATTGCTCATTGCTTACTATTTATAGAATACTACATAGTTTGCCATATATGGTAAGCTAGAAGCTGTCTCTTCAGCAGTTTAACAGCGCAGTTTTCATTTATATGAAAATTTCGAAGAGGCAACATATTCCATTTCCACATGTGCCGACGGCATTTTAATTTCGGTAATATGAAAATTAGAAGAGCGAGTTTAGACGGTTGTGTTATATTATAAAAATAAAGTACATTTTCAAAATAACATTTCATATTTAGTTTAATATTGTAACGATGAGCTGTACGAGATATACGACGACATTGACATAGTTCAGCAAATTAAAAGACAGCGCCTACGCTGGCTAGGTCCTGTTGTCCGGATGGATGAAAACACTCCAGCTCTGAAAGTATTCGACGCAGTACCCGCCGGGGGAAGCAGAGGAAGAGGAAGACCTCCACTCCGTTGGAAGGACCAAGTGGAGAACGACCTGGCTTCGCTTGGAATATCCAATTGGCGCCACGTGGCGAAAAGAAGAAACGACTGGCGCGCTGTTCTTAACTCGGCTATAATCGCGTAAGCGGTGTCTACGCCAATTAAGAAGAAGAAGAAGTCCAAAAATATAAATTCTTATTTTTCCCAGAAATACATTTGTAAAAAAAGGATCTTTATCCTTTGTTATTATCTTATTTTTTCCAAAAATACATTTGTAAACAAAAAGATATTTATCCTTTTTTTATGTTCCACACAAAAGATTTAAGGAGTTCAAGAGCTCAAAACGTGCCCTACATCAGCTACCTACCCGACGGCATTTCGCAAATGATAAAATAAATTTTTCAAGAGCTCAAAGCATACGCTACATCATCTCGAACCTACCTACCTTACCCTTTTGCGCAAATGATTAATGAATACAATGGAAAGGTTGTTTTTATCCCACGAATACCTATGATCAACGGATTTGCCATTTGATTTTAAGAGGTTGCAATTTCCCGTGCGTCTGGCGTTTACGATGACCATAAATAAATCGCAAGGCCAATCGTTTGCGGAATAAACTTAAAGTTTCCCTGTTTCGCACATGGACAATTATACGTTGCGTGTTCGCATGTCGGAAAACCAACATCCTTATTTATTTACGCACCGCAAAAAAAAAAAAAATATATAGTCTACCAGAAAGCACTATATTAATTAACTGTATATGATCATAACTGTGTTGTATTTAATTTAAGCAAAGATTTGTTTATCATGTTCACAGTTCACAAACGAGCACATCCAAGAAAATTTTAAATTTTTGTATAAGTTATCGCGAGAAAACGACACACCCTAAAGTTATCGCGAGGAAACGACACACCCTAATTCCCGTCGTAATAAGAGCCGACCACTCTGCACATGTCGCTAAGTTAGCACATTTTGCGTGAGAACATTGGCCAGACATCAAAGTAAACTAACACCATGCACGAGGCGCAAGGTCAGCAAAACGTCAGCAGAGGAGCCACAACGCGATGCGGGTTGGTGGCTTGAGCTAAGTTAGGGATAATTATAAGCTTCACTTTATACTTGACAACTAAGCCGAGATGACGGCAAATAAAGTAATTTTGAATTGAACATTACATTTGAATAATTGGCGCCCAACGTGGGGCCCGCGAGTGAAAAGTTTAATAGAAAAATATAAAGTTCTTAACTCGACTCGTGTAACTACGACAGCTGGCTCACTTAAAATCAACAACAATCAACTACTTGGACTCAACGTGGACTTAAAGAAGAGACAACCTTTGGCCCGATCAACTAACCGGAAGAACCTGAACCTAATTTTAATCTATTCAAATCCAATGGAAGGGTAAGCGAGATGCTCGTTTCCTGGAATAAATATAGCAATAATTGTGAAGAAAATAAAGGAAAGTGACAGAACAAAAATTAATGAGTGAAGGTCTGGAAGACCTTTTTAGAAATTTAAAGTTAGGAAGTCAGAAAGCAAATATGAACACAGAACAAATAAGCGAGTTAATTAAGGCGGAAGTTAGAAGTGCTTTGGCAGCACAAAGGTTGGAGTTCGATAGGAAGTTAGGAGCAATCCAAAACCAGGTGACGGGCAGCAGGCTAAAGGTAGAAAAATATCTAAAGGTATCTGTAAATCCACTGGTGACATGTGACATAACGCTTGATGCGATCAAATCACTTCCCGAATTTCATGGTCACATAGGCACATATGTGTCATGGCGCGAGGCGGCGCATATGAACTGTACGGCGCATAACGCTTATGAAAGGTACGATGGCAGTGAACGACACTACCAAGCAGTTACCATTTTGAGGAACAAAATAAGAGGGGCTGCCGATGCGGTCCTCTCATCGTTTAGTACTGTGCTGAACTTTAATGCCATTATAGCACGTTTAGACTTTACGTACGCGTCCCGTATATCTTATAGAGCAGGAATTATCTACCTTAAGACAGGGTTCTAGGTCCTGTCTGGAATTCTACGATGAGGTAGAAAAGAAGCTAACGTTACTAGCTAATAAGACTATAATGTCTTACGAGAGTAGCGTGGCAGAAATTATAAACGAGAAATATAGGGCAGATGCCCTAAGAGTTTTCATTTCCGGCTTATACTATGTTCGGACCGACATTGAAAACATTTTGAAAACACATTTGTATGTTGTGGAACGTAAGTTGTTCGGACCGACAATTTGTGTTTTCGCTGAGTTTTCACTGACAGCTCACAAATTTATTTGTTTGTTTACATTTGAGCAACGAGAATGGTAAGTTTTGAAATCCTTAATATTTGCTTATAATTATTACTAAAGATCGTGTTTTTTTAGAATTCTGAGAAAAAGATGTTTATTGCGAAAGCATTGGCTTTGAGAAGCCAAATAAATATCCTGCTCATCGACAATTCTTCAAGAGAACTATTGGAATGTCTTACTACTCAGCACCATGCCTTGGCAAAAAAGATAGCCGAGTTAAAGAAACAACATCTAATCGTATTAGATTTAATAAAGGACCTTGGGATGCCGATTAATTCATGTTGGACAAAAGTGTGTATATGTTCCTATTGATGCAAAAGTTTTCAATTATATATTATTAATTCCAGCAACGTAAGAATCAGTTTTGGGAACACGATTGCCAACGAAACGGATCTGCTTTTTTTAAAGAGAACTTTCGCATGAACCGAAGTTCCTTTGAAATTTATCACATAAATGTGACATCCTCCGCCCGTTACAAAAGATGGATACAAATTACAGAAAAACTATTCCTATCGAGAAAAGAGTGGCTATAACATTATTTGGTTTAGGGTCATCTGCAGAGTATCGTAGTATCGCCAACATGTTCGGTGTAGGGGTAATATTGGTTATAAAATCTTAAATTTGCGCTAATGTTCTAATAATTGTTTACAGACGGATGCCACATTGAGATTCATCCATCATCTGACGAAGCTGTTGATTATTATAATTATAAGGGATGGTATTCCACCGTTTTAATGGCAATAGTTGATGCTAAGTAAAGTCTAAAAACTCAATATATGTACATATGTATGTGGGATTTTATTATGTTTGATCTATAAAAAGGATTTAAATATTATTTAGTTTAATTTATCTTATCATCTATGTGGGATTTTATTATGCGTGATGAGGAGAATTGATGCGCGTCGTCTTTTATGCCACGTCGTTTCGCGTCCGTCGTTTTATTCAAACTCCGCCTGTTGTAAGCTCGTAGAATTCTTCTTCTTTCAAGGCGTCGGTGGATGGTGGATGTCGATGCTTCTTCTTATTTACTGTGTGCGACGGCTGTCGTTTAACCCTTTATCACCCACATTCGGCCATCCTATTGTACATTCGACCCGAATGTTGCGTCGTTGTCTTTCGCCCATGGCTTCATATATTCAGCTGTAGTTGTTGTGTTGATGGGACCTTCTGCGTTTGTAAGTTTTCGTACGTCGTATGAGTTATTATTTTTGATTTTAGTTATTTGATAGGGTCCTAAAAATTTAGATTTTAGGTTAAGACCGCTACCAAATTGCGTGCGCTTGATTGCCACCAAGTCATTGATTTTATACTGCTGTGCTTGTTTGCGTCTCAGGTTGTACGTCTTCTTGTTCTCGCTCTGAATTTTAAGTATTTGTAATTTTGCTTGCTTACGTTGTTCACAGCGTTCGTTGTTGAATAATTCTGTAATCTCTTGCTGGATGAGATCGTGTATTTGAGGGTCATCTTTTGTTCGCATCTTCGTGCCGATTAATAATTCAAAAGGCGTAGTTTTTATACTTCTTGAATACGTTGAATTAACTGCTTGTTGAACTCTGTCCACGTATCTGTACCATTTCGAGGGGTCGTCTATGCTGAGTTTCGATAAGACTGAAATAATGATAGCGTTCAGCCTTTCGACTTGTCCGTTTACTCGAGGTAGTCCTGTTGTTATCTGGAACATCTTTATGTTTTCATTGTCACAATATTTTTGGAAGTCGTTTGAGGAAAAAGCAGCACCTCTGTCGCAGATAATATTTGCTGGATTACCGAAAATCATGCTCTGATTTTGTAGTTTCGATATTACTTCGGACGTAGTAGTCGATTTAGAGGGATACAGCCAACAAAACTTAGTAAATGAGTCAACCACTGCCAAAATATGCTGGTAGTTTTTATTTGTTGACTCTAGCGGACCCAGAAAATCTATATGAAAAGCATGTAGTGGTGTATCCTCTTTGTTCAGCGGATGTAGTAAGCCTTCTTGTTTGCCATGTTTACGATTGCTTAGTATACAAGGTATGCAGCAACTAATGTATTTCTTAATTTTATCGTCGACGTTTTGTATGAAATATTCTTGAATGATGAGATCTTTTGTCTTTCTAACGGCGAAATGGCCTCTGTCATGAGCACGTGCAATAATTTGATTTTGCATGCATTCCGGGACTACTATTAATTCATTACCATTATAGATTTTGTATAAAATATTCGATCTAAGAAAATAGTCATCATAGGAACTTTTATTACTGTTGAGTAATTCTCGGATTGCGATTAATTTTTCGTCTTGTTGTTGTGCTTGGCTTATTCTAATGGTTAAGTCATCGCAGTGTATCATCATAATTGCGTACCGGCTAAGAGCGTCGACATGTTTCATACGATTGCCACTTCTGTGTTCAACCACATAGTCGAATTCTTGTAACAATAGTATCCATCTTGCTACACGTGTACACAGGTTTTTTTTTTCTAGCGTCTTCGTGAATGCGTTACAGTCCGTAACTAATTTAAATTTTATACCCAATAAGTACACTCTAAACTTTGTTAGCGCTTCTACCACCGCAAGTATTTCAAGTTCATAGCTTGTGAATTTTCTCTGATCATCAGTCGTTTTTCTACTCATGTAGTAAATTGGATGAAGTTGTCCGTCGTTTGGAGACTTCTGTAATAGCATAGCCCCGAAACCGTCTATAGAAGCGTCAGTATGAAGCTCCGTTTCGTACTTCTGATTATAAATACCAAGTACGGGATTTTCGACTAGAGCTTTCTTGAGTAAATCGAAAGCTGTTTCTTCTTCATGTCCGATTTTAAATGAACAATTTTGTTTAGTCATGTCTGTTAATGGTTTGGTAATAATAGAATAATTTGGTATGAACTTTCTAAAATGACCTGCCAATCCTAAAAACTAAGAAGTTGTTTTGTCGTCTGTGGTGTTTTATAGTTTAAAACAGCTTCTATTTTCTCTGGTGATGCCCGTAGCGTCTGGTTTTCTATAACGTATCCGAGAAATGTGACTTTCTTTTTCAAGAACTGACCCGTAGTCTCTGCATGTGTTGATTACTTTCTCTAGATTACTTACTGCGTGTTCTTCGTTTTTACCTGGGATTATGATGTCGTCGATGTATGGCAATGCAATACCTTGTCGTGTAAAATTTCTGAAGATTGCGTTTATGTGCCTTTGAAAAGCTCCCGGAGAATTCGATAATCCAAACGGTACTTTATTAAATTGGTATTGACCATTTTGTGTTACAAACGATGTGAATTTTTTACTGCATTCTGCTACCGGAACGTGGAAAAATCCATTTTTAAGGTCTATGGTACTAAAAATTGTTGCATCTTGTAATCGATCTAATTGGTCGTCTATAAGTGGAAGTGGGTATCGATCTTTAATAATTACTTTGTTAATTTGTCGATAATCAACGCAAAGTCTATGTGACCCGTCTCTTTTTTTAACTAACACAACTGGACTTGTAAAGTCCGAGTTTGATTCTTCGATTATACCGTCTTTAAGCCATTCATCGATTTGATTATTAACGATAGCTACTTGCGAGAAAGGTACCCGGCGTGGTCTACAAAAAATTGGCGATTCATCACTAAGTACAATTCGCATTTCTACATCAGTTGTAGCAATCTTTTTGGGTTCATAATTGTATATTAATTCGCGTACTTTTTGTTTGGTGATTGCACTCGCGTCATTACCAATATCTAATTCAAAATTGTCAGTCAACGCATCTATCTTCATAAATGGCACTTCTTCATTATTTTCGTTGTCCGCTTGGATCTTTTTAATTGTTAAACCTTCACGGCTAATTGTTATTTCTGCTTTTAAACATAAATCTTCGCCCAGGACCACATCGATATCCATACACTTGGTTGGAACAACGTAGAACGTTAAATGAAATATTTGACCGTCTATTTGTATATCGTGATCGAAGTAACCGTCTGGTTTGATTTTATTTTCTTTCATGTTTCCACCAAACCCGATTAATGATATATTACATGCACGTAATTTTGTTTTGTGTAAATTGTTATACACCGCTTTTGTTACTATATTAAATTTGCTACCAGTGTCGAACAATGATATGTAGTATTTATCACTTGATACGATTTGGCGAGTATTTGCATTTGTCTCTTTTCTCTTTTGTTCACAGTTAACCGAAATGTGTCCGAATTGATTACATTTGAAACACTTTCTGCCTCTTTCCTTATTCTTGCAGTTGTTAGACAAATGTCCTTTTTCACCGCAGTTAAAACAGTTGATTTCTTTTTTTACATTACTTTGTATACTCTTTTTTATTGTGGTTATACCTTGTTTATTCGTATTGCGTTTGCACATAATTTCATAGAATTTCAACTTTTCTTTAAAATCTTTTAAATTATTGCCACCATATAACATCGCTTTGTTTACACTTAAGTCAGTAATGCCATCAATTATATATTGCATTAACGCATCATTTTCGATATTACCTTGCGAGGCAATTTCTTTCATAGTGTAGAAATATTCTTGCACACTTTCGTTTTCTCGTATTTTACGTTCACATAGTTGCTTGTGTAACACTGCACTATTTGTTGTTGATTTAAATTCACTTATCAGAACGTCTTTCAGTTTTTGCCACGAATTTAGGCCTCTTTCACTTAACACAAATTGTTTAGCTATACCGTGTATCGATTTTTTTGCGAATACCAGTTTTTGTAAATTGTCCCATTGCATCACGATTGCTTGTTCTTCGAATTCTTCTACCCATAGTTCTATTGGAATCTTATCAGAACCATCGAAAATTCTAATTGAGTCCTCTACGTCGCGCATTGATATTGCAAATTTTGGTATATGTTTTGAAACACTATTGCTCATGCGTATATCGTTGTTTCTCGCGTTTGTTTGGTTCGTGTCTTGTTCATCATCATCTCTTTCAGTTGCACCTGTAGGGAAACTGTAGTAGTTTGTAATTTCACCCTTATTTTCGTTAAGCTTGCTGTTACTCTCTGCATCGTTATTACTCTCGTTGTCGTCAATTTCGGCGTTGTTGTTTTCGTCGTCTTCGTCTTCGTCTTCAATTATATCAGCTTCGTCTCTGTTTCGATCGGCCAACAAGTGGTTACGTCGTAAGTTTTTGAAAATGTGCAGCTTTATGTCAGCTACATTGTAGTCGATTTCTAACATGTTGCATATTGTTCGTATTTATGTAATCTGCTTTCTGGTTGTATTCAGCGCTGCCTTCGTCGTATGTGAATCCAGAAAATTCTCTGAGGCGTCGGCGGTTACTTCTGTCGCCTTCGCTTTCAAAGATGTATTTATGTAACGTCGCAATTTTAGGCTTGCTGCTATTGCGCAGGCTGTACTGCATGAAATCGTTGAGACATGCCATTTCGGCTATGCTTTTTTTTTCACGTTAATTTACACTTTCAGTTTGCACTTTATTTTTTAGGTTGAGCCCCCATTTATGTAGGATTTTATTATGTTTGATCTATAAAAATAATTTATCTTATCATCTATGTGGGATTTTATTATGCGTGATGAGGAGAATTGATGCGCGTCGTCTTTTATGCCACGTCGTTTCGCGTCCGTCGTTTTATTCAAACTCCGCCTGTTGTAAGCTCGTAGAATTCTTCTTCTTTCAAGGCGTCGGTGGATGGTGGATGTCGATGCTTCTTCTTATTTACTGTGTGCGACGGCTGTCGTTTAACCCTTTATCACCCACATGTATATGTACATAAGTAATGATTACAATGTATTTTCAGATACAGTTTTACTTACATAAACGTAGGAAGTCCCGGGCGATGTAATGACTCTCAAATTTATGAGACGTCATCACTTAAAAAAGAAATGGATAGTTGTCCTTTACTAAGCGAAATGTCTAGAGAAATTTCAGGCGTAAATGTGCCAGTATTCATTATTGGGGATTCGGCTTTTCGATTTAGCAAACAACTTATGAAACCGTATCCATTTAGCGTAAATCAAAATAATGGTGAGAAGGTATTCAACTATGCTCTTTCGAAAACACGTAGAGTTGTCGAAAATGCTTTTGGACACCTCAAGGCCCGCTTTCGACGCATCGGAAAAGGAATTGACAACTCTGTACGGAATGCCACCTCCATAATAAAAGCATGTTGCGTCCTTCACAATTTTTATACTCTCGCAACAATGTTGCTAAGGAGAGTATTATAGTTTTGTTCACATAACGGTTGTTTGTAAGTCCTAAAACTAAAAGAGTCAGATATAGGGTTATATATACCAAAGTGATCAGGGTGACGAGTAGAGTCGAAATCCGGATGTCTGTCTGTCCGTCCGTCCGTCTGTCCGTCCGTCCGTGCAAGCTGTAACTTGAGTAAAAATTGAGACATCATGATGAAACTTGGTACACGTATATTTCTTGGCTCCATAAGAAGGTTAAGTTCGAAGATGGGCAAAATCGGCCAACTGCCACGCCCACAAAATGGCGGAAACCGAAAACCTATAAAGTGTCATAACTAAGCCATAAATAAAGATATTAAAGTGAAATTTGGCACAAAGGATCGCATTAGGGAAGGGCATATTTGGACGCAGTTTTTTGGAAAAGTGGGCGTGGCCCCGCTCCCTACTAAGTTTTTTGTACATATCTCATAAACTACTATAGCTATGTCAACCAAACTCTACAGAGTCGTTTTCTTCAGGCATTTCTATATACAGTTCAAAAATGGAAGAAATCGGATATTAACCACGCCCACCTCCCATACAAAGGTTATGTTGAAAATCACTAAAAGTGCGTTAACGGACTAACAAAAAACGTCAGAAACACTAAATTTTACGGAAGAAATTGCAGAAGGAAGCTGCACCCAGGCTTTTTTGAAAAATTGAAAATGGGCGTGGCCTCGCCCACTTATGGACCAAAAACCATATCTCAGGAACTACTCCACCGATTTCAATGAAATTCGGTATATAATATTTTCTTAACACCCTGATGACATGTACGAAATATAGGTGAAATCGGTTCACAACCACGCCTTCTTCCAATATAACGCTATTTCGAATTCCATCTGTTGCCTTCTCTGTATAATATATGTATACATTAGGAACCAATGATGATAGCGGAATAAAACTTTACAAAAATACGGTATTTGAAAAATATATAAATGACGTATAATGAAATCTCGATTATCGCTTTATCATGCGAGAGTATAAAATGTTCGGTGACACCCGAACTTAGCCCTTCCTTACTTGTTAAATGATAACAACGACACGCTAAATGGTTACGCGCTTTGGAAGAGTTGGAGACTAGACGCCAGAATCCGTGTGATATTTCATATGCATCTGACGACCCAATTAATGGAGAAATGATTCGGATAGCACTTTGTACATATTTTGGTAAGTACATGTGCATATTGTATTATAAAATCTACATTTTACACAATTACATATACATTAAATCAAAGATAAAGTTGTACACACCAAACAAAATTCAATTTTATTTTCCATATAAAACGTTAAAAATATATTATTAAACAGAAAATACTTACATTCATTAATTTTTTTATTTATTTAGAAATTGAAGTAATCGTTCATTTGTTTCTTTAGAATCTTTAATATATTGTTCCATCATTTCGGTTTTTTTATTATCATTTTCAACCATTTTTTTGTCAAGTCCTTAATTTCTTTGCTGGTTTCAATGGATTGCTGACTTGCTTTTTCGATCTGTTTTTCTATTTGTTCAAATTTTTTTAAGATTATGCTTTGAAAATTATTCCTTTTTTTATTAATAGCATCACTCGGCTCGGGAGACGGTACTGGTACCGAAGAAGTATCGCTTGGCGACATCGGCATAGCTGAGGGCAATGGTAGGCAAACCGGTGATGACAATGGCGATGCAGCAACGAATGTAGAAGACGCAGCCGTTTCCACCGAAATTTGGAGTGGTTCGGATTTAGTAGAACCTTTTTAAAAATGTATATATGCATGTAAATATAAATAATATATTGAATTACAAAACAAATGTTTCTTACTTTGAAAACTTTCCTCCACTAAGCTCTCGGCATTGTAGCTGACGTACGGCAACTGTACGGCTCTCATTTTATCGTAAAGTGGCCACTGCGAGGGAGAACCGCCAGTTGACCCGACTGCTGTCTTCTCTTTCCTGTAAAACATGATATATATGTAAAAGCTCTATTTTTTTCTTAATTTTATTTAATTACATACCTATATCTTTGTGAAAGATTGTGCATTTTCGATTTTATTTCACTCGCCGTGAAATGCACACCTTGTTGCTGCAACTCCATTGCCATTTCCTCCACTATGTGGCTGTTTTTCTTAGGACCGCGAAAAGCACTTATTTTGTTCTGCCACAATTCAATTAGTAGGGCGTCTGCCCTATCACTCCAACAACTTCTTTTTTTATATTTTTGTTTTTCCATTTTCGAAATGTATATCAATTGACAGCTGTATTTTATATGGAATGTAAATAAATATCAAGTGAAAATTTAGGGCCGGCAAAATATATCTTCCAAAAAAATCGATTAAACTAGAGCAGGCACCGATTATAATGAGTGGAATGTAAGTTTTCAAGAAGTTTTCAGCGAAAACTGTGTTTTCGTTTGACAGATTTTACATGGACGAAAACACAAGTTTTCGTGCGAAAACCAGTTTTTTCCACGAAAACATGTTTTCGTTGTCGGTCCGAACATAGTATTAAGGAATTTACTGAAAATCAAAGGGTAATTAACGGACGTGACAGCGACAGACTAGTTAGAGCGGAACCAATGGACGTTGATCCATCCTTATCGAAATTTAAACACCAATCGGTTAACAGAGACCGAGGTGCCTATCAAGGAAACAGTAATAGAACGCAACAGCAAATTCTGGACGTTACACAGGACCAAAGATCCAACGTGTTAATCATCTGGAGGAGGAAGTTGAGCTACAGAGTGAATCATTGTAAGGTGTAGAAGTCGAACAAGCGGCGGATGACGTAAGTTTAGATCAACTTAATTTTTTAGGGGAAGGTCCCTCCTACCCTGGATTTTAAAGTCCCTAGGAGGGAAGGAAGTGAAACTCCTTATCGATACCGGTGCATCGAGGAGTTATATGAAACCAACACCGGCTTTAAAGACACAACATTTCAGGGACACATTCTCTGTAAAATCTATTCACGGGGTTACTTCTATCATGGAAAAATGCTACATAAAAATATTTGGCGTAGTGGCAGAACTTTTCATCTTACCGGACTTAACATCATTTGATGGCGTGATTGGGCTCGACATACTAAACAGGGTCCATGCGAACACTGACCTTAAATCGAACACAATAAATCATGATTTTGGTGAGGAGGAAATTTTCTTCATTTCCAGTCATGACGTAAGCCATCTTAGGCTTAAAACAAATCTAGTACCAACAGACGTTAGGGAAGACTTTTCTAGGATGATCAAAAGGATGAATGGGGTTTTTGCTGACCCCAATGAGGCACTACCGTACAATACAAAAGTGATAGCAACAATTCACACGGAGGACGAAACACCAGTTTACTCAAGATTATACCCGTACCCACTGAGTGTAGCGGATTTCGTGGACAAAGAAATCAAGGACTTGTTAGCAAATGGAGGTATCCGGCCATCAAGATCACCGTTAAACAACCCTATATGGGTGGTAAAGAAAAAGGGGGTAGACGAAAACGGACAGGTGAGAAGCCAGAATGCCCTAGGGACAGTCTTGAAATACATTACTGGAACTCCTGACCATGACGACTTCAATAGATTAATGAACACAGAAGAACAGCTAATTAACTCGCAGGACAGACAGTTTACCATAAAAACTCAAGTACAGAAAGAAATCAATAACCTTACCATTACAGTAAATAAACTCCTGAAATTAACAAAAGAAAGAGAAATAAACACCGGTCACCTTTATGACATACTTCTGGCTAGAAACAGAGCAATTATTACAGAATTAAATAACATTACAACAGCTGTCACTTTCGCCAAAATTGGGGTCTTAAGTCCCATTCTCTTAGACAGTAACGAAATAAATTTCATAACAGGAGACGAGCACTTCACTGACCTTACCGTGGCCGATGTTATGGCAGTAGCTAGAATTAAGATATTACAGTATAATAACATAATTTACTTTTTAATAAGATATCCGATTCCTAGGTTTAGATGTAAGAAAATTACTATTTTACCAGTAGCTCATGGCCACCAAATCCTGCACCTTGAAGAATCCATCTTAGCCAAGTGTTATAACCATACCGTAGCCGTAAAGAACTGCAGCGACACAACATCAACGTTTTGCTTACCATCTCCGACTACATCATGCGCTCTGCAACTACTGACTCGCAACACCGCTAATTGCAGTACAACATTTAACAACCTCACACTAATTTCACCGATAAGTGACGGCCTTGTTGTCATCAATGACCAATTGGCTGTTATCGAGGAAAATAATGAGGTCCCTATTACGGTCAACGGAACATACCTCGTGGTCTTCAAAAACAACGTAAAGATTAATGGTACGACTTTTTATAACGAAAATTCTACGTTGCCTCTAAACCTGAAACTCCATGGGCTTCTACAATCAACTTGACGCAGCACACAGAAATATTAAGCGCTTCTTACCTTCACCATGTGAATCTAGAGAATGTTCAAAGGATCAATCACCTGCAGTGATCAATCCATTATGGCCACGTTACAGGTTTCTCAGCCTTTGGTGTCTTATTAATCATGGCATACACTGTTTACGTCCTTCTCAGAATAAGGAGGACCACGAGAGAGATTATCATAGCCAGGTCCGTTGAAACTGCAATTAAATTCGCTTCTTTGAGGACCGAAGACGTTCCTCATTTAGAAGGGGAGGAGTATCGCGAGAAAAAGACACACCCTAAAGTTATCGCGAGGAAACGACAAAACCTAATTCCCGTCGTAATAAGAGCCTACCCCTCTGCACATGTCGCTAAGTTACCACATTTTGCGTGAGAACATTGGCCAGGCATCAAAGTAAACTAACACCATGCACGAGGCGCAAGGTCAGCAAAACGTCAGCAGAGGAGCCACAACACGATGCGAGTTGGTGGCTTGAGCTAAGTTAGGGATAATTATAAGCTTCACTTTATACTTGACAACTAAGCCGAGATGACAACAAATAAAGTAATTTTGAATTGAACATACTTTTTCTTAATTGGCGTAGCCACCGCTTATGCGATTATAGCCGAGTTAACAACAGCGCGCCAGTCGTTTCTTCTTTTCGCTACGTGGCGCCATTTGGATATTCCAAGCGTAGCCAGGTCCTTCTCCACCTGGTCCTTCCAACGGAGTGGAGGTCTTCCTCTTCCTCTGCTTCCCCCGGCGGCTACAGCGTCGAATACTTTCAGAGGTGGAGTGTTTCCGTCCATTCGGACAACATGACCTAGCCAGCGTAGCCGCTGTCTTTTAATTCGCTGAACTATGTCAATGTCGTCATATATCTCGTACAGCTCATTGTTCCATCGAATGCGATATTCGCCGTGGCCAACGCGCAAAGGACCATAAATCTTTCGCAGAACTTTTCTCTCGAAAACTCGCAACGTCGACTCATCAGTTGTTGACATCGTCCAAGCCTCTGCACCATATAGCAGGAAGGGAATTATGAGTGAGTTATAGAGTTTGGTTTTTGTTTGTAGAGAGAGGACTTTGCTTCTCAATTGCCTACTCAGTCCGAGGTAGCACCTGTTGGCAAGAGTTATCCTGCGTTGGATTTCTAGGCTGACGTTGTTGGTGGTGTTTACGCTGGTTCCAAGGTAGACGAAATTATCTACGACATCAAAGTTATGACTGTCAACAGTGACGTGAGTTCCAAGTCGCGAGTGCGACGACTGTTTGTTTGATGACAGGAGATATTTCGTTTTGCCCTCGTTCACTGCCAGACCCATTTTGTTTTGCTTCCTTGTCCAGTCTGGAGAAAGCAGAACTAACGGCGCGGGTGTTAAGGCCGATGATATCAATATCATCGGCATACGCCAGCAGCTGTACACTCTTATAGAAGATGGTACCTTCTCTATTAAGTTCTGCAGCTCGAACTTTTTTCTCCAGTAGCAGATTGAAAAAGTCACACGATAGGGAATCGCCTTGTCTGAAACCTCGTTTGGTATCGAACGGCTCGGAGAGTTCCTTCCCGATTCTGACGGAGCTTTTAGTGTTGCTCAAGGTCAGCTTACACAGCCGTATTAGTTTTGCGGGGATACCAAATTCAGACATCGCGGCATAAAGGCAGCTCCTTTTCGTGCTGTCGAAAGCAGCTTTGAAATCGACGAAGAGGTGGTGTGTGTCGATTCTTCTTTCACAGGTCTTTTCCAAGATTTGGCGCATGGTGAATATCTGGTCGGTTGTTGATTTTCCAGGTCTGAAGCCACACTGATAAGGTCCAATCAGTTTGTTGACGGTGGGCTTTAATCTTTCACACAATACTCTCGATAGAACCTTATATGCGATGTTGAGGAGACTAATCCCACGGTAGTTGGCGCAGATTGTGGAGTCACCTTTCTTATGGATTGGGCATAGCACACTTAAGTTCCAATCGTTGGGCATGCTTTCGTCCGACCATGTTTTACAAAGAAGCTGATTCATGCTCCTTATCAGTTCTTCGCCGCCGTGTTTGAATAGCTCGGCCGGCAATCCGTCGGGCCCTGCCGCTTTGTTGTTCTTCAGGCGGGCAATTGCTATTCGAACTTCTTCATGGTCGGGTAATGTTACGTCTGCTCCATCGTCATCGATTGGGAAATCGGATTCTCCTTCTCCTGGTGTTGTGCCATTCAGCAGGCTGGAGAAGTGTTCCCTCCATAATTTAAGTATGCTCTGGGCATCAGTGACCAGATCACCTTTGGGGGTTCTACAAGAGTATGCTCCGGTCTTGAAACCTTCTGTAAGCCGCCGTATTTTTCGTAGAATTTTCGAGCATTACCCCTGTCGGCCAGCTTATCAAGCTCTTCGTACTCACGCATTTCGGCCTCTTTCTTCTTCTGTCTACAAATGCGTCTCGCTTCCCTCTTCAACTCTCGGTATCTATCCCATCCCGCACGTGTAGTGGTCGATCGTAACGTTGCGAGGTAGGCAGCCTGTTTTCTCTCCGCTGCCACACGGCACTCCTCGTCGTACCAGCTGTTCTTTTGCACTTTCCGAAAACCAATGGTTTCGGTTGCAGCTGTACGTAAGGAGTTTGAAATGCCGTCCAACAGTTCCCTTATACCGAGCTGTTGACGAGTGCTCTCAGGGAGTAGGAGTAGAAAATCGTTCGGCTGTCTGCTGTGATTGCAGTTTCTCGACGTCGAACATTCCTTGTGTTTGGTGGCGCGCGTTTTTTGCTGCACAGATGCGGGTGCGAATCTTAGCTGCAACAAAAAAGTGGTCCGAGTCGATGTTAGGACCTCGCAGCGCACGCACATCTAAAACACTGGAGACGTGTCTTCCGTCTATCACAACATGATCGATCTGGTTGGTAGTTTTTCGATCCGGAGACAGCCAGGTAGCTTGATGAAGCTTCTTATGCTGGAATCTAGTACTACAGATAACCATATTTCGGGCCCCGGCGAAGTCAATCAGCCTCAACCCATTTGGGGATATTTCCTCGTGGAGGCTGAATTTACCGACCGTAGTGCCAAATATACCTTCTTTGCCCACCCTGGCGTTAAAGTCGCCAAGCACGATTTTGACATCGTGGCGGGGCAGCTCTCATAAATGCGCTCCAAACAGTCATTAAAAGCATCTTTGGTCACATCGTTCTTCTCTTCCGTCGGGGCGTGGGCGCAGATCAGCGATATGTTGAAGAACCTCGCTTTGATGCGGATTGTGGCTAGACGTTCATTCACCGGAGTGAATGATAGTACTCGGCGACGGAGTCTCTCTCCTACCACGAATCCAACACCAAACTTGCGCTCCTTTATATGGCCAATGTAGTAAATGTCACAAGGACCTACTCGTCTCTGTCCTTGTCCCGTCCATCGCATTTCTTGGACGGCGGTGATGTCAGCCTTTGTTTTTACGAAGACATCAACCAGCTGGGCAGCGGCACCTTCCCAATTAAGGGACCGGACATTCCAGGTGCATACCCTTAATTCGTAGTCCTTATTTCGTTTGCCATGGTCGTCATCAAAAGGGGGGTCTCTCATCCGAGGCTGCTGTTGGTTTTTCATTGGGGTGAGCTTTTTACGTGGTGGGTCCCAAACCCAGCGCACAACCGTATGTAGGGGATGATTCGCCTTCTCACATTAGCTCGCCTTCGAACGGATGTTCTTAGGCTACCCAGAGGATACTTGGTCAAAGACCGGAAGTAGTGAGCTGCTTGAGCCATGTGTAAAAGAATCGCTTCTGGCCACTCCCAATTTATATGAAGTGTATAAATATAAATAAATGACTTAATATGTATATAATATGTGCCTTTGGATCCCTAATGTCAACGTGTATTAGTAACTCTTTATTTCCATCAACTTGGCTCCATCTACTTGGGAACCACTTGGCTCGCCAGGACATGATAATATGGTGGAAGTACTAGGCGACTCGGACAAATCTGATTCGATCAGAACATTATCAATGTTGAGCTGCTGGCTGTCTTCAATAACATCAATATCTACCAGAACATTCTTGATGTTGGGCTTTTGGCTGTCTTCAAAAACTTGAATGTCCTGTATGTCTTCGGCCGATAAATTTAATTCACAGAATGTCTCCTCAGATGATGAAGATGACATTGTAGAAACGTGTTTTGGTTTAGATAGTAGCTTTTGCTTTAATATATTTTTTTTGTACTTTTGCCCTCTTCACGCTTATTATTCGTTCTACATTCTTACCACACTTGGTACAAAATCTGAAGGTAACAGCGATTATGTTGTAGCATTCGTCGCATCTTAATAATAATTTAATACAATCTGGACAGTTATTATTTTTTTTTCTGCCGTTCCATACACTTTTTACAAAACGGACAATGCATTTTAAGGAGTTGAGGGATATATAGCTTCTTTATTTTCTCGATGACAGATGTAGTTCTTCTTCTTTTCCTAACCATGGCCATCGTCAAAAAAAAAACGACAGATGTAGTTTGATAGTTATAGTGTATTCACTCAAAAAAAATTGTCTATGGTAAAATGTCACTTGAAATGTTAACGTGTCTTTGCTGTGCATCTATACTATAATTCTTTAATATTCCTAAAAATATAAAAGCAGCAAATTTCAATAAAATTAAAAACGTATTGTATCGTGTGTTTGTGACTTACTAAATATGCCTCCAATAATTAGGCGGTGCGAAGTTCGCCGGGTCACCTAGTTATATATATATGTTACTACGATATTAAATGCATAATTAATTAAAATTTTTATATAAACATTTTTATTTAGAACATATTGTCATTTTGTAAAGGTCACAGACTTGAAAGCTCACAAAACGATTATTTTTATGTGTAAATGCTAGCTGAGCAACCCTGCCAACCATGAGCGGGTAAAAAACCAGATAATCAGTGGGTAATCTATAGGGTAATCATGTGTACTTTGCCATAGGCCGTGCGACAATTTTACCCACTCACGTACGTATACATGTGATCATACATCTTTGTTGCTCTCATTCAGCAGTATCATATAAAAGGGTATATCTGTCCTGCTCTAATATCCCCAATCGACGGCTGATGCAGGGTTGCATTTTCTCTCTTTAAATAGCTGATGCTGGGTTGAATTTTAAACAGCTAATGCAGGGTTTCATTTAAAAAAAAAAAAGAAAACTTTTTAATTTTTAAAATTTTTATTTTTTTTTATTTTTTACATTTTTACATAAAATTTATTATAATTTATATATAAATAAAAATATATTTAATTTAAAGAAATAATTAATATCTGAAAAAAGATTAATTAAAGAAAAGAATTATTACAACCTGAAAATATAAGAGTGGAAAAATATTATAAAACACAAATACCTGAAAATAAAATAAAGATTATTAATACTTGAAAATAAATAATAATTACATTGAATTTGTAATATCTAAAAGAAAAAGAAAGATCGATTGTATAAAATGATAATAATATCTGAAAAAAAAAGATTAATATTATCTGAAAGAATAAAATATATTAAATACAAATAGAATTTACTCTGAAAGCAAAAATTAATTAAATAAAAATAGTTATAAAATCTGAAAAGAAAGACTAATTAAATAAAAGTAATAATAACATCTGAAAGAAAAGACAAATATTATTTGATCATTTAAAATATAAAACAAACATTTGTTTTCACATATTATATTGGATTGTGCAGGCCGCCTTAAACGCATATGTACATATGTATGTATTTATTTTTGCGTATTATATTGGACTGCGCAGTCCAATTTCTACGTACACACACTTTTTTCACATACTTACTTAACAATTGATATGTATTTGCCGCTTCTGATGATATAGCTGCTG
>NW_026089624.1:18202621-18227081 GCF_024586455.1 Bactrocera neohumeralis
ATATTCACCATGCGACAAATCATTCGGCTGGAATGTTTTCGTCCATCCGGACAACATGACCTAACCAGCGTAGCCGCTGTCTTTTAATTCGCTGAACTATGTCGATGTCGACGTATATCTCGTACAGCTCATCGTTCCATCGAATGCGGTATTCGCCGTGGCTAACGCGCAAAGGACCATAAATCTTTCGCAGAACTTTTCTCTCGAAAACTCGCAACGTCGACTCATCCGTTGTTGACATCGTCCAAGACTCTGCACCATATAGCAGGACAGGAATTATGAGTGACTTATAGAGTTTGGTTTTTGTTTGTCGAGAGAGGACTTTGCTTCTCAATTGCCTACTCAGTCCGAAGTAGCACCTGTTGGCAAGAGCAATCCTGCGTTGGATTTCCAGGCTCATTGTGTGTGTGCTGTGTTAATGCTGGTTCCTAAATAGACGAAATTATCTACAACTTCAATGTTATGACTGTCAACAGTGACGTGAGAGCCAAGTCGCCAGTGCGACGATTGTTTGTTTGATGACAGGAGATATTTCGTTTTGCCCTCGTCCACTACCAGACCCATTTTCTGTGCTTCCTTGTCCAGCCTAGAGAAAGCAGAACTAACGGCGCGGGTGTTGAGGCCGATGATATCAATATCGTCGGCATACGCCAACAGCTGTACACTCTTATAGAAGATGGTACCTTCTCTGTTTAGTTCTGCAGCTCGAACTATTTTCTCCAGAAGCAGGTTGAAGAAGTCGCACGATAGGGAGTCGCCTTGTCTGAAACCTCGTTTGGTATTGAACGGCTCGGAGAGGTCCTTCCCGATCCTAACGGAGCTCTTCGTGTTGCTCAACGTCAGTTTACACAGCCGTATTAGTTTTACGGGGATACCAAATTCAGACATCGCGGCATAAAGGCAGCTCCTTTTCGTGCTGTCGAAAGCAGCTTTGAATTCGACGAAGAGGTGGTGTGTGTCGATTCTCCTTTCACGGGTCTTTTCCAAGATTTGGCGCATGGTGAATATCTGGTCGGTTGTTGATTTTCCAGGTCTGAAGCCACACTGATAAGGTCCAATCAGTTTGTTGACGGTGGGCTTTAATCTTTCACACAATACGCTCGATAGAACCTTATGTGCCATGTTGAGGAGACTAATCCCACGGTAGTTGGCGCAGATTGTGGGGTCACCTTTCTTATGGATTGGGCATAGCACACTTAAATTCCAATCGTTGGACATGCTTTCGTCCGACCATATTTTACAAAGAAGCTGATGCATGCTCCTTATCAGTTCTTCGCCGCCGTGTTTGAATAGCTCGGCCGGTAGTCCGTCGGCCCCTGCCGCTTTGTTGTTCTTGAGGCGGGCAATTGCTATTCGAACTTCTTCATGGTCGGGTAATGGAACGTCTGCTCCATCGTCATCGATTGGGGAATCGGGTTCTCCTTCTCTTGGTGTTGTGCGTTCACTGCCATTCAGCAGGCTGGAGAAGTGTTCCCTCCATAATTTAAGTATGCTCTGGGTATCAGTGACTAGATTACCTTGGGGGGTTCTACAAGAGTATGCTCCGGTCTTGAAACCTTCTGTAAGCCGCCGCATTTTTTCGTAGAATTTTCGAGAATTACCCCTGTCGGCCAGCTTATCAAGCTCTTCGTACTCACGCATTTCGGCCTCTTTCTTCTTCTGTCTGCAAATGCGTCTCGCTTCCCTCTTCAACTCTCGGTATCTATCCCATCCCTCACGTGTAGTGGTCGATCGTAACGTTGCGAGGTAGGCAGCCTGTTTTCTCTCCGCTGCAACACGGCTCTCTTCGTCGTACCAGCTGTTCTTTTGCACTTTCCGAAAACCAATGGTTTCGGCTGCAGCTGTACGTAAGGAATTTGAAATGCCGTCCCACAGTTCCCTTATACCGAGTTGCTGACTAGTGCTCTCAGAGAGCAGGAGTGCAAGCCGAGTAGAAAATCGTTCGGCTGTCTGTTTGATTGCAGCTTCTCGACGTCGAACTTTCCTTGTGTTTGTTGGCGTGCGTTTTTTGCTGCACAGAGGCGAGTGCGAATCTTAGCTGCAACAAGATAGTGGTCCGAGTCGATGTCAGGACCTCGGAGCGCACGCACATCTAAAACACTGGAGACGTGTCTTCCATCTATCACAACATGATCGATCTGGTTGGTAGTTTTTCGATCCGGAGACAGCCAGGTAGCTTGATGAATCTTCTTATGCTGGAATCTAGTACTACAGATAACCATATTTCGGGCCCCGGCGAAGTCAATCAGCCTCAACCCATTTGGGGATGTTTCGTCGTGGAGGCTGAATTTACCGACCGTAGTGCCAAATATACCTTCTTTGCCCACCCTGGCGTTAAAGTCGCCAAGCACGATTTTGACATCGTGGCGGGGGCAGCTCTCATAAGCGCGCTCCAAGCGCTCATAGGAGGTATCTTTGGTCACATCGTCCTTCTCTTCCGTCGGGGCGTGGGCGCAAATCAGCGATATGTTGAAGAACCTCGCTTTGATGCGGATTGTGATAGACGTTCATTCACCGGAGTGAATGATAGTACTCGGCGACGGAGTCTCTCTCCACCACGAATCCAACACCAAACTTGCGCCCCTTTATATGGCCACTGTAGTAAATGTCACAAGGACCTACTCGTCTCTGTCCTTGTCCCGTCCATCGCATTTCTTGGACGGCGGTGATGTCAGCCTTTATTTTTGCGAGGACATCAACCAGCTGGGCAGCGGCACCTTCCCAGTTAAGGGTCCGGACATTCCAGGTGCATGCCCTCAAATCGTAGTCCTTATTCCGTTTGCCATGGTCGTCATCAAAAGGGGGGGCTCTCATCCGAGGCTGTTTCTTTAACGTTTTTCATTGGTATTGATTTTACGTGGCGGGTCCCAAGCCAGCACACACAACCCTTGTAGGGAATTCTTCGCCTTCTCACTTTAGCTCACCCTTCGAACGGATGTTCTTAGGCTACCCTGAGATACTTGGTCAAAGACTGGAAGTAGGTGAGCGTTGCTTGAGCTATGGGTAAAAGACCGTTTCTGCCACTCCCGCGAATGGCGATCAGAGAACTTTCACTTGCGTGAACTTCTACACATGACTCCATCCTCCAACAAACCTTTTAGTGTGTTAAATATGCATAAAATCATTCAACATCTGATTGCACTAAATGCGCAAAATAAACATCGCCCAATGATTTTAAATTGCTAAGGAATAACCCACTGCCCAGTAATCAATGCGGAATCACATGGTCAACTCATCCAGTCAAATTATTCTCGATATTACTCTATGATAGTTTGCGGAACGGCCTTAGACTCCCGAGAAGAACTCTTCTCAATACAGTCCTCGTCAGTTGTTAATGAGGAATAAATATTGAAAAAGTGGAAATGCTTATTCAGCAAACGGTAATGCTCAATTTACACAAATGATTACTCAAATCATGACATCAATTAATCAATGTAAGTAAGAGTTAAAATTACCTATATAGAAAGCCAACAGCCTATGCAAAAGCACAAACACTATGTTAAAATTCAAAACATCGATGTTTACTTGTATCAATCTTCTACTCACCACTATTTCAATAAACGGTCATATTTAAAAATGCAGTATAGACCTATGAAATCAAATCACCTAGTGGTAATGCAAGAGGCAGAGTCATTTTTTTTATAAAGTTTGGCATTCTACACGGAATTTGAACTCTCGTATAACATCTTTGGATTCATGGCTGATTGGGTCATATTTCAGCCCTCTTGAACATTCTCCGCAACACAATCTATTGCAGGACATGTATGAGCAAATTATGAACCAATTTGTACACCATTGTTGCAGATTATAATGCCAAAATACTTGTGGGGTTCATCGTTCACAAATACCAAACATAGAGGTGGGTTTGATGTATACCCAGCTGATGAACGAACTTACCGGTCATCCGACCTTAACGAAAATTCCAGACGTTCTTGATTTTGTTATTCCGAAAGGAAATTACGCAACAAGTCCCAGAGGCGTTTCTGGTTGCTGCCAAACCAGGAGAGCCAGTAAACAATCTTCGAAATGCGACCAGCCGATATCTAGATGCAAAACCAATTTTAAACAGTTGAGGCCATTATGCAGGATAATTCAGACAGTCGATGTGTTACTACCACACCTTCAAAACACGTTTACTCCTAACGAATTTAGAGATACAGTGACTCGCCACGTCTCACCGGATGCGTGCATTGCCACGATGGCACCATCTAATCATAAAGTAAAAA
Source organism: Bactrocera neohumeralis (assembly GCF_024586455.1). Taxonomy (NCBI): domain Eukaryota; kingdom Metazoa; phylum Arthropoda; class Insecta; order Diptera; family Tephritidae; genus Bactrocera; species Bactrocera neohumeralis. The sequence continues at coordinate 18,206,848 of NW_026089624.1, forward strand.
TTTTAAGAATGATACATCAAAATAAAGGGAAATTTCTATTTTATTTTTGGAAGCTGAAAGTAATAAAAATTAACTCTCACAGCGTAAAACTTAAAAGAAGCCACCGTTCAACATACAAAATTAGTTCCACACACCAACCGATTTTTTAAAAGCTAATGATTACTAACATTTCGTAGCATATCCTTTTTGCAGATAAACTGCTTTAGTCGCCTTAAGAGGCGCAGTTTTTTGACAAAATTCTGGTGGTATTGCGTTCTAAGCTTCCAAAATAGCCGTTTCAAGCCCAACAACACTGGAATACTGCCTTTGGTACACTGACTGATTTCCTGTCATACGTAAACAATAACGTTCAGATCTGGAGATTGGGCAGTATCCAGTACATGAGGGCAATTGCATATTAACCAAGTACGAGCAATCTTGATTTGTGCTTCTGGATTGTTGTCTTGGTAAAAATATAAAATTGCCTTTAATTTCAATGCGACCACATGACCAATATACATCCCCAAACCATTACTGACCCACAACCGTGCTTAAGTGTTGCCCTTAGTATGTTTTTTAAAAGTAAGTTTCGTTAGACGCCGCCATACAAAACTTCAGCCATCAGATCCCCGTAAAGTTAAACTTGTTGCCTGTGAAAAGAACCTGAAAAAGAAAAATAATACTGTTTTTTTATGATTACCAAATCAAAAATTCTGCCAATTATCCTTTGCCAAAACTCATCAGGCTTTTTTAAGTGCAATTTCAAAAATTCTAGACTTTCTTCTATTTTTTTAGGATATAATGGCTTTTTTATAATCAGTTTCACCATAAATCGAAGCTTCTATGTGTATGAATTGTTTTAGCTGAAACCTTATTCCTTTTTTTCATTTTTCAATATGTTTCTAATATTTCCTCCGAGGAAAGGGATCTTTTCATCAATTTTTTTATATAATCAAAGACAGTTGAAGTAATTCTTTTCACAATCTCCGAAATATCTTTACGTGATTTTCTCCTTCTTCCTGCAACTGAATAATTATCTTCCGAATTTCGGTACAAGTATGAGAACGCGCGTCATATTGTCGCAGCTTACTCACAAACTTACCGGTTACTACTATACAGAAAGAATATTCAGTGTTTGTTCAAGTGGAATTCACAACGACCAGAAGTACAGTTACTTGTGGTAGTTTACTTTGTAATTTTTCCAAGTTAGTTGTGTGGAACGAATTTTGTATGTTGAGAGTTATTTCTAAATTTTACGCAGTGAATAATCTTATTACTATTTTTAAGTTTTCCAAAAATAGTAGAAGATTTTTCCTTTTAATTTTTTATGTATCATATGTATACTATTTTAAGATGTTCACTTTATGATTGGAGAGTGCCATCATTGGACGCTTCAAACTTTGTGGTTCCTATCGCAATGAATGTTCACATATCACGAACATGCTTACTTATCAGCAAAGCTAAAAATTCTACATAATATAAATATTCATTTATATATTAATTAATGTATATACAGACATACTATGTACATAAACATACTCACATTATACAATACGCATCAAATAATAATAAGAATGCATTGGTAAAAGACAAGTCATAAATTTACAGATCAGATGTAACATTAAACACACACACACACATACATGTATTAAATTGTACACTTGGAAAACAACCTCATGTCACAGCAATAAACTATATGCTGAAAATACATACAAACATACACACATATATGTATTTAGTTATTTAAGATAGTTTAAAATTTGAGATAAGTAATGAAAAATATCAACAAACAAGAAAACGTTAAACTCGGTTGCACTGAAGCTAAATACCTTCACAGGTATTTCTTAGTAACTATGTGCTCAGTCGATAGTTATATACATAGTATTCGTTCTGAACAATTTTTTTGGAGAGATTACATTGCTGTCTTAGAAAATAATCTATACCAAATTTCGTGAAGATACTTGTCAAATGTAAAAGTTTCCCATACAAGAATTTTTATCCGATCGTTCAGTTTGTATGGTAGCTATATGCTATAGTTAATCGATCTAACAATTTCTTTGGAGATTACATTGTTGATTTAGAAAATAACCTGTGCCAACTTTTGTGAAAATACTTTGTCAAATGTGAAAGTTTTCCATATATGAACTTGATTCGGATCGTTCAGTTTGTATGGCAGCTATATGTTATAGTAATCCGATATCGGCAGTTCGACAAATGAGCAGCTTGAGAAAATGACGTTTGCAAAATTTCAAAACGATATCTTAAAAACTCTAGTTCGTATATATACAGACAGACGGACAGACAGACAGACGGACATGGCTAAATCGACTCAGCTCGACATACTGATCATTTATATATATATTTTATAGGGTCTCTTCTGGGTGTTACAAACTTCGTGGACAAACTTAACCTGTTCAGGGTATAATTAGAATGAAAGATCAGTCGACAAAGACTTGGATCATTTCCACCTACCGTGGTAAGGTTGATGTCTTTATTGAGTTTGAAACAATGGAAATGTGCTGGAGGTTATCTTAATTTAAACTCGAAAACCTGGAACATATGGTTAATTTATCGACTAATTGCTCACTGGTAATTATTTCGAAAGTATTCGAAAGAATATTTTACGCAGGCTTTTGCCTTATGTATTGCCTTCCTCTGCTTCCGGCGGGTACTGCGTCGAATATTTTCAGAGCTGGAGTGTTTTCGTCCATCCGGACAACATGACCCAGCCAGCGTAGCCGCTGTCTTTTAATTCGCTGAACTATGTCGATGTCGTCGTATATCTCGTACAGCTCATCGTTCCATCGAATGCGGTATTCGCCGTGGCTAACGCGCAAAGGACCATAAATCTTTCGCAGAACTTTTCTCGAAAACTCGCAACGTCGACTCATCCGTTGTTGACATCGTCCAAGACTCTGCACCATACAGCAGGACGGGAATTATGAGTGACTTATAGAGTTTGGTTTTTGTTTGTCGAGAGAGGACTTTGCTTCTCAATTGCCTACTCAGTCCGAAGTAGCACCTGTTGGCAAGAGTTATCCTGCGTTGGATTTCTAGGCTGACATTGTTGGTGGTGTTTACGCTGGTTCCAAGATAGACGAAATTATCTACGACTTCAAAGTTATGACTGTCAACAGTGACGTGAGTGCCAAGTCGCGAATGCGACGACTGTTTGTTTGATGACAGGAGATACTTCGTCTTGCCCTCGTTCACTACCAGACCCATTTTCTGTGCTTCCTTGTCCAGCCTGGAGAAAGCAGAACTAACGGCGCGGGTGTTGAGGCCGATGATATCAATATCATCGGCATACGCCAACAGCTGTACACTCTTATAGAAGATGGTACCTTCTCTATTTAGTTCTGCGGCTCGAACTATTTTCTCCAAAAGCAGGTTGAAAAAGTCGCACGATAGGGAATCGCCTTGTCTGAAACCTCGTTTGGTATCGAACGGCTCGGAGAGGTCCTTCCCGATCCTGACGGAGCTTTTGGTGTTACTCAACGTCAGTTTACACAGCCGTATTAGTTTTGCGGGGATACCAAATTCAGACATCGCGGCATAAAGGCAGCTCCTTTTCGTGCTGTCGAAAGCAGCTTTGAAATCGACGAAGAGGTGGTGTGTGTCGATTCTCCTTTCACGGGTCTTTTCCAAGATTTGGCGCATGGTGAATATCTGGTCGGTTGTTGATTTGCCAGGTCTGAAGCCACACTGATAAGGTCCAATCAGTTTGTTGACGGTGGGCTTTAATCTTTCACACAATACGCTCGATAGAACCTTATATGCGATGTTGAGGAGGCTAATCCCACGGTAGTTGGCGCAGATTGTGGGGTCTCCTTTTTTATGGATTGGGCATAGCACACTTAAATTCCAATCGTTGGGCATGCTTTCGTCCGACCATATTTTACAAAGAAGCTGATGCATGCACCTTATCAGTTCTTCGCCGCCGTGTTTGAATAGCTCGGCCGGCAATCCGTCGGCCCCTGCCGCTTTGTTGTTCTTCAGGCGGGCAATTGCTATTCGAACTTCTTCATGGTCGGGTAATGGAACGTCTGCTCCATCGTCATCGATTGGGGAATCGGGTTCTCCTTCTCCTGGTGTTGTGCGTTCACTGCCATTCAGCAGGCTGGAGAAGTGTTCCTCCATAATTTAAGTATGCTCTGGGCATCAGTGACTAGATCACCTTTGGGGGTTCTACAGGAATACGCTCCGGTCTTGAAACCTTCCGTAAGCCGCCGCATTTTTTTCGTAGAATTTTCGAGCATTACCCCTGTCGGCCAGCTTATCAAGCTCTTCGTACTCACGCATTTCAGCCTCTTTCTTCTTCTGTCTACAAATGCGTCTCGCTTCCCTCTTCAACTCTCGGTATCTATCCCATCCCGCACGTGTAGTGGTCGATCGTAACGTTGCGAGGTAGGCAGCCTGTTTTCTCTCCGCTGCGACACGGCACTCCTCGTCGTACCAGCTGTTCTTTTGCACTTTCCGAAAACCAATGGTTTCGGTTGCAGCTGTACGTAAGGAGTTTGAAATGCCGTCCCACAGTTCCCTTATACCGAGTTGTTGACGAGTGCTCTCAGAGAGCAGGAGTGCAAGCCGAGTAGAAAATCGTTCGGCTGTCTGTTGTGATTGCAGCTTCGACGTCGAACCTTCCTTGTGTTTGGTGGCGCGCGTTTTTTGCTGCACAGAGGCGGGTGCGAATCTTAGCTGCAACAAGATAGTGGTCCGAGTCGATGTTAGGACCTCGGAGCGCACGCACATCTAAAACACTGGAGACGTGTCTTCCGTCTATCACAACATGATCGATCTGGTTGGTAGTTTTTCGATCCGGAGACAGCCAGGTAGCTTGATGAATCTTCTTATGCTGGAATCTAGTACTACAGATAACCATATTTCGGGCCCCGGCGAAGTCAATCAGCCTCAACCCATTTGGGGATGTTTCGTCGTGGAGGCTGAATTTACCGACCGTAGTGCCAAATATACCTTCTTTGCCCACCCTGGCGTTAAAGTCGCCAAGCACGATTTTGACATCGTGGCGGGGGCGCGTGGTTGAGAACCGATTTCACCCATATTTCGTACATGTCATCAGGGTGTTAAGAAAATATTATATACCGAATTTCATTGAAATCGGTCTAGTAGTTCCTGAGATATGGTTTTTGGTCCATAAGTGGGCGACGCCACGCCCATTTTCAATTTCTGAAAAAAGCGTGGGTGAAGCTTAATTCTGCCATTTCTTCCGTAAAATTTAGTGTTTCTGACGTTTTTTATTAGTCGGTTAACGCACTTTTAGTGATTTTCAACATAACCTTTGTATGGAAGGTGGGCGTGGTTATTATCCGATTTCTTCCATTTTTGAACTGTATTTGGAAATGCCTGAAGGAAACGACTCTATAGAGTTTGGTTGACATAGCTATAGTAGTTTCCGAGATATGTTCAAAAAACTTATTAGGGGGCGGGGCCACGCCCACTTTTCCAAAAAGTTACGTCCAAATATGCCCCTCCCTAATGCGATCCTTTGTGCCAAACTTCACTTTATTATCTTTATTTATGGCTTAGTTATGACACTTTATAGGTTTTCGGTTTCCGCCATTTTGTGGGCGTGGCAGTGGGCCGATTTTGCCCATCTTCGAACTTAACCTTCTTATAGAGCCAAGGAATACGTGTACCAAGTTTCATCACGATATCTCAATTTTTACTCAAGTTACAGCTTGCAAGGGCGGACGGACAGACGGACGGACGGACAGACAGACATCCGGATTTCGACTCTACTCGTCACCCTGATCACTTTAGTATATGTAACCCTTTATCTAACTCTTTTAGTTTTAGGACTTACAAACAACCGTTATGTGAACAAAACTATAATACTCTCCTTAGCAAATTTGTTGCGAGAGTATAAAAAGATTGTAGAGCTTGTAGAAAATAATCTGAACGGGTCTTCATCACATCAAAAATTTGAAGACTGACAAAAATTCACGTCAAATTTTTGGAATATAAATTTTTGGATATATCATAATATATCATGAAATAAAAAGGTTTTCCTTACAGGTAATGTGTATGGATCTTTCAGTTTGTATGACTCCTACATGCTATAGTAGATAGATATCGTCGGTTCCCACAAGTGAGCAGATTTTGGGGCAGAACAGGAAGTGTGCTAAATTTCAGATTGATATCTTTAAAACTGAGGGACTAGTTCACGTATATGCAGACGAACGAATATGGCTTAATCGACCCCTGCTCGTCACCCTGATCTACTTATATATTATAGGGTTTCTGATGTTTCCTTCTGGATGTTACAAGCTTTGTGCCCCACTTAATATATGTACCTTGATCTGAGTATAACAAAGCTATAGCTATGTACAGAAAGACTAATTTAACTTTATACCGGAATTCGGTACTTTGATACAGTCACAAGTCTCTATATTTGAGATTTGAAATTGAAAAAAATTACAAACAAAAACTTTTATTAGTTTTGTGACCTGCTATCAGACGACAAATTTGAGACAATACTTTGTGACAAAAGACTAGAGACTGTGTTGTAATTAGTAACGTGCCACATATTGTGACTTTACTTCGAAATGTTTAAAAAATTGACTAGAGCCTGCTAACTGAATTGGGCTATTAGTTTAATATAAGAGTATCAGACATTTGGATAGATTAAATCATTCATAACATTATATAATTCAAAATATGCAGCTTAAGATACCAACGCCGTAAAAACGACACAGCCCCAAACCACAATAAAAAGTTTTCTAAACTTTACTATTGGGTATACTATTTTTATTTTAGAGCTTTAATACATTTTTTCAGAACTTTGTGTGGTCCATTATATTTTGTTGTCTCGTCGGAGAATATGTATAACAATAACTCAATACTCTATTGTCTTATTGAGCAGAGGTCGAATCGTTACATCCGTGCACGGATCGGCAAACATACGAAAGAAAATTACGTGAGACGTCACTCGTATGCGGCGATTGGCATTATGACATACGATAGCAAACGGATCGTAATGTGGTTTCAATTCACAATAGTTTTTAAATTCCACGTTGCTTTGGATCGTATTTTTAAGTCACAATAGATGTGGAACTGTCAAAACAGTTGCAAAATATTCAGTAAATTTGTTAGTTTAGTTATCAAATGGTTAAATATCAAGATTGATCCGAGTTTGTTTTTTTATTTGAGCTTTAGTGAAAGTGATGGGGATGAAAAAAATAGTGCGGAGGCAACTAAGAGATCGGAGCAATCCTTTGGCACTGCCGAATGCAGCGTAAGTATATAAAAAATAAATCATGAAACCCCAGTAACGAAATTTTCTTTGCAGATTTTTAGAGCGATTTCGATTTAACTAAAGAGGCTCTTGAATGTGTCCTAAGTAATATATGTTTAACACAATCTGATGTCAGAGGAGTGCCTCCAGCGCTACAATTAGCAACCACGCTCTCACATTTGAGTAGCGGTGGACATGGATAATATGATACGAGACTCTTTGATTCGAGAGAGAGCTGTCAAAACTCGCATTTTTTATAACATTTGTCAATGATGCCACTGCTGAAAAACATTATATTGAGTATGTAATAAATTATACAAAACACTAAATAAAACACTTTGAAAATGCATACATATATAAAAGCTAAAATGCAAAATCATTAATAAATTTACATAAACATTTATTTTGCCATAATATGTTCGCACAGTTCAGTGAAATTTCATTTCACACTAATATTGTCAAGTAATTACAGCGCTTTACTTCTGGCATCCCGCCTTTTCTGAAATCAACTGTCAAAAATTCCCTGATCTCCTTGGCTGTCAAATAATCAGGGAACGCGTTTGAGGGAAAAATGAGAGCCAATGCGAGAGTCTCGTATCATATTATCCCTGCGGTGGATACCAGCACAGTTTAGGCAGTGACTATTTAACCTTTAACTTATGACGTGGTAGTAAATTTGACACCTTGTGTTTTGATTTTCTCAACTTAGCTCCATTTCGCTCTCATAACTTTATACTCTCAGTACTCTCATATTTTGTTCCACTTTTATTGTCAGTATTGTTTCGCTCGTGGCAACGAAGAGTAACACGGAAAAATTAAAGTATGGGTGTAAAATGTACCACACGTCGTCATTAGTAAAATTTTTGGATAGAAAATATTTTACTACCACATCTTATTTACCGTAAGTATCTCATAGAAAAAAAAACACTACACATCAACGTTAGTGTAGTTAAATGTTAAGTAAATTGCAATATAAAATTTCGGTAAAGGTTCAGGAGAGCGGCTTTTCCGAAAACGTGCACCAATTTTAACGGGAAATGTCTTAAAATACTCGTTTTTAGTTCTACTTTACGAATATGTTAGGCGCGTGCTTTTAAAAACAATATTTTCTTTGTTTTAATAGAAAAACATCGTATTTCCCGAAATCAAAAATTCACTTTTGCCCTTTACACGCCTTTAGATGTTAAAAATATATGTTCTATCAATTATATACACGTAATTATTGATGTTCTTTAATTAATTAATTAATTAGAGAAATGGTTTTTATTGTTATTTTTATAAAAATATGTAAAACTTCACAATTACTTCACTTCAACGAAAATGGCAAGGTTATGTTCGAAATTATGGCATCGCTGTTGTAAATTCGAATCTATTGATTTTTCGAGCGCTCGAAAAAAAATAACCCTGGTCGGTCCAACACCCCGGCGTTCATAATTCTTCTGTGTCCAACTTCTTCTTCTTTCTGCAATAATAATGAATTATAAATTTTCCTATTACGTATTTCTCCTTTTAACCAATTCTCGTTTAGACCCGAATATTGAGAATATCGATATTTTAATTTCTTTCTATTTTTCCAACTATTATTATTTTTCTATTATGTTTTTCTCATTTTTATCAATTCTTGTTTTGTCTCTAATATCGAGAGTATCGATATTTCGAAACCGATCGCTGCTTGTATCACTAATATCCAATTGAATTTCGAACAGTGATGCCATTTATAGCGTAAATATCGTGCAAAATCATAATTTTTCTTTTTGTTTTTACTACAAAAAAACATAAAAATAGATAACGCGCCGTATATATTCGTAAATCGGAATTAAAAACACGAATTTTAAGACATTTCCCGTGAAAATTGGTGCACGTTTTCGGAAAAGCCGCTCTCCTGAACCTTTACCAAAATTTCAATTATATAGTGAAAAATGGCACATTCAAAAAAAATAAACACAGAGGAGATTACCAGAATTTTGGGAGATGATGACTTTTACCATGACGAAATTTATGATAATGTAAGTGAATTCGATGACGAAGACATCGATCCAAATTTTTGCACTGAGACTTGCAGTGACAGTAACTCCGAATTATCAGAAAGATATAATGAAGAGGAAATAAACCCAACAGTGCTTACAGGAGAAGTGGAAGATTTAGAAAGCATTGAAGTGGATGAGGTTGAAATAATAAATAATAATAGTTCTGAAAGAGTTTATTACTACGGAAAAAATCGTTTTAAGTGGTCGGCGCAACCACCACAAAGGTTTGGTAGAACTCCATTACATAATATTGTGAGATTGCCAACTTTAATAGGTTGTACACGTACTCAAGGTGAGCGCGAAAGCATGATGTGTCAATATTGGTCACGTTTTTTTGATGACAGCATTGAGAATATAATCATTGAACACATCAACAAGAAATTAGCAGAAATATTTCAGCTTACAAATAAAGTTGAAGCGAAATCTTTGGATAGAATAGAATTGCGAGCGTTTTTAGGCCTACTACTGTATTCATCTGTTTTTAAATCTATTCGAGAATCCACAGATCTTATATTTGCTACTGATGGAACAGGCAGAGATATATTTAGGGCTACCACGTCTAAGCTTCGATTTCTCAATATACTTTCGTGCTTACGGTTTGACAATTCATAAGATAGGAAAGAAAGGCTGTCTAATGATCCAACAGCAGCAATTTCAGAACTTTTTAATAAGATAATAGAGAATTGCAAAACGAATTATTTCATAGGCACTCATGCCTGTACATATAGACGAAATGTTAGTTGTGGCAGATGTAAGTTTAAAGTGTGTATGCCACAGAAACCGGCAAAATATGGTTTAAAAATAATGGCTTTGACAGACGCACGTACACATCATCTTTCAAACGCCTATATTTATTATGGCAAGAATTCAGATGGTGTTAATCTTACAAATGCCGAAAAAAAGCTTGCAGTGCCAGCTCAAGCGGTTGTAAGATTATGTAAGAATATAGAAGGAACTAACAGAAACATTACCACGGATAATTGGTTTTCATCAATTCAATTAGTACAGATACTAAAGGAACGAGGACTTACTTATTTGGGTACTCTGAGACGGAATAAAAGGGAAATTCCGTTCGAATTTTTACCAAACAAAAGCCGGCCTGTTGAAAGTTCTATTTATGGATTTACAAAAGATATGACACTTCTATCTTATGTGCCCTGGGTAAATCGCTCAGTTATTTTAATAACTTCGATGCATCATCATACTGCAAATGATCCAATTACCATTAAGCCAGAAATTATTGCCGATTATAATAACACAAAAGGAGGAGTGGATGAGCTCGACAAACAATGCAGTCGCCGAACATGACGTTGGCCTTTAGCAGTATTTTACAGATTAATTGATATCGGGTGATTTTTTAAGAGCTTGATAACTTTTTAAAAAAAAAAACGCATAAAATTTGCAAAATCTCATCGGTTCTTTATTTGAAACGTTAGATTGGTTCATGACATTTACTTTTTGAAGATAATTTCATTTAAATGTTGACCGCGGCTGCGTCTTAGGTGGTCCATTCGGAAAGTCCAATTTTGGGCAACTTTTTCGAGCATTTCGGCCGGAATAGCCCGAATTTCTTCGGAAATGTTGTCTTCCAAAGCTGGAATAGTTGCTGGCTTATTTCTGTAGACTTTAGACTTGACGTAGCCCCACAAAAAATAGTCTAAAGGCGTTAAATCGCATGATCTTGGTGGCCAACTTACGGGTCCATTTCTTGAGATGAATTGTTCTCCGAAGTTTTCCCTCAAAATGGCCATAGAATCGCGAGCTGTGTGGCATGTAGCGCCATCTTGTTGAAACCACATGTCAACCAAGTTCAGTTCTTCCATTTTTGGCAACAAAAAGTTTGTTAGCATCGAACGATAGCGATCGCCATTCACCGTAACGTTGCGTCCAACAGCATCTTTGAAAAAATACGGTCCAATGATTCCACCAGCGTACAAACCACACCAAACAGTGCATTTTTCGGGATGCATGGGCAGTTGGCCACCAAGATCATGCGATTTAACGCCTTTAGACTATTTTTTGTGGGGCTACGTCAAGTCTAAAGTCTACAGAAATAAGCCAGCAACTATTCCAGCTTTGGAAGACAACATTTCCGAAGAAATTCGGGCTATTCCGGCCGAAATGCTCGAAAAAGTTGCCCAAAATTGGACTTTCCGAATGGACCACCTAAGACGCAGCCGCGGTCAACATTTAAATGAAATTATCTTCAAAAAGTAAATGTCATGAACCAATCTAACGTTTCAAATAAAGAACCGATGAGATTTTGCAAATTTTATGCGTTTTTTTAAAAAAAAAGTTATCAAGCTCTTAAAAAATCACCCGATATAAGTGCAGTTAATGCATACATTTTGTATCAATCTTCGCGTAACTACATTGAAATTTCAAGAGCTAACTTCTAAAAACTATAGCTAGAAATCTAGTTGTGCCACATTTACAATGAAGAGAACACAACAAGAGAATATCTCGTTCTTTACGTGAGATTATCCACTCGATATTGGGTTCTGATTCTCTTCCAGAGCCTGTTGTGGAGAAAGCGGTTACTTCACAGTCAAGCAAATTATGTTACATATGTCCTAATAAATTAAAAAGAAAAACAACACATACATGCTTAGAATGTAAAAAACCCATGTGTATGGCTTGTAGCAAACGCTTGTGTATTAATTGTACGGATACTGAAAATGATGAGTAATATTTAAGTTAACAAAATACTGACTGTTATTTTCTAAACTATGACAGTCATAAGAATGTTCCTTTTTTATATTAATTTATATGTATTAGGCTGTGAAAAGATGCCATTTAATTTGCTGTTAAGTTTTTATTTTTTTCATATGTACAAGCTACGGAGTACCTATATTTTTTGCTTGAAAAAAAGGCTTCTAAAATAAACGACAGATTTTTCAAAAAAACTACAAAGAGTTTAAAATTTTCTTTCCAAATACTGTAATTAGAATTAATTTAAATCAGTTTGATGAAATTTGTAAGTATTATAATAAACAAATCTCTAATAAATTTTAACAATCAAAATGGTGTAAAATTTACTACTACCTCTAAATCTACGTTTCGAAATTTGACCTCATAAGTTAAAGGTTAATTGGGATTTGTCAAAGTACTGTTTCGAAGCTGACATCCCATGTGCTTAAAGAAATGGAAACGAAGTTGTGCCCACAGTTTATACGGTTTACACCAGATGATTCCCTAACGTGTAAAGAGTGGTTTATGCAGCAATATAAAATTCCTGGAGGTAAATATACACTTTACTGAAATAGTAATATTACTAAATATAAAGAATTTTTAGTTATTGGGTGCGTTGATGGTACTCACATCGGCTTACAAAAACCCACAGTAAACGAGCACATGTACTTCAATAGAAAAGGCTATCATAGTATCAACGCTAAGATAGTAAGTTGCTAATAAAAAAAATTGTAGTTTCTGGATTTAAGATCATTTTAAGTAGAAAAGTCTTCTTCTCTGTACGGTACCTTTTCTCCCACGCCTTCCTGGAGATCGGCTACAAATCACTGATTATAAAAGTACATTAAATGTACATACATACATTGTTTTTATTTATTAATTAACTAAAACACCTCGCCAAAATCGGTGATTTTAATTCAAATACAGAAGAGTTTACGAAGTAAAATCAATACTAAAAATATGTTGAAAGAACAATCCCTTAATAGAAAATCTGCATCCGCCACTGCTTGGTATAGTGATGGAACTGCATATAAAACTACGTTTAATGTTTTCTTTAAATATCGAAAACTCGATCAACGCATTGACTATGTACGTATGTTTAACTAAACTAATGCAAACATAAAAACAGTGTAAGCTGAATAAAAGCAGAAAATTTCACCACGAACATGTCTGCGTATTGAGTTACGTCATTTCAGCTTAAGCCAAAAGAACGTGGTAAATTTTATGATAGAAAGTGGTTGAAAATCAGAATTTTGTATATTAACGTCAAATTTTAACCGGGACTTCCGTATATAAGTACATTAGCACTCACGACATGTTAGTCAAATTTCTTTTAAGAAACAACTTTTTCCGAAACTTAAAAAAAAATTAGATTTACAAAGAAATCCAGGGCAATAATTTTGTTTATTTTTAATAATACTTTTGAACAATAATAAAATGTGTAGATCGCATATTTTAAGCGTTCTAGCGACCATAACATTACACGTACATACAAATATAAAATAGCAATAATTTTTTATTTACAAAGTTTTATATAATTTAGCAAATATTTCACTTTGAATATAAAATCGTTAATAGCATTACCATACTTATGATAATAGTTTCAGTGTTTATAAAATGCGACCAGCTTCATGTACTATATGTATGTACATACATACATATGTCTATAGGGAGGAGTGTAATTTATAACAGCAAGCTAAGCTCTTTGTATGAAAGCTCTTTTGGGCGCTTCATTGCAGTTAAAGGCGCATTAGAAGTATGCGTAGTAAGCTAGTTGCAGTTTCATCAATGTCATCTATTCGACATAAACAGTCGTATGAAATATGTGCGCCTCTGTTCAATCCCGAATATATCTTCACATAATTCTTATAAATAGATTAAATTCCTTTTTGATAATAACGTCATTAAATGAATAAATTTATATTTGTATGAATGTACCCATCTCGGGTTTCATTATTTTATTTCTTCATATGCACTCATTAGGCTCAGTAGTACATCGAGAATTCTATTTGCATAGGTATGTATGTACTATATGTGCTTAAATGTTTGGAAAGACACACGAAGCATACATACCTCCCCCATACCTCTGTCATATATTATATAGATTTATCGTTTTCTTGTTTGTGTATTAGCAAGTAAGTGTTTATCAAATTCACGTATATTTGCTAATGTTTTGTTTCTATTTTTTCTAATTTGTATTTCTAGTTGGCATGCCCATGGCATGGAACAAAAAAAGTTATTGCCGAAACCACTGTTTATTTGGAAAGTCAAGATGCTTAACTAGGCCTTTATATTAAATGAAACACAATTTTTTCTTACATTATCATCATGAAGCAATTCTTGTGTTTCTTTGTTTATTAATTGTATTACATAAATTTTACACTCGCACTCATTTATATACCATATATTGTATGTTTAAATGAATACAATTTAAATACGAGTCAATTATTGACCGTTATTCTGTCTCTAACTCTGTTACTTTATTTCTTTTGCAGCATATACATGATAAGTAATTAATACATGTAAGTATATATATGAAATATAACTATTTTTATATGTATGTGTTTGCATTGTTTACAACGCACACTGCAAGAATGATTGAACAGCATTCTTTTTTACCACATGTAGTTTAAAAAAGTATCATTGTAGTTTTGTTTGCAATTTTTATCTTTACATTGTTTTTTGTTTAATACCTATAGTTATTTATATGCCTAAGCTTTATGGCATTTGAACGTTACACAAAAAGTTATTTTAGTTTTAGTTATAAGCCGAGGTAAACATGTTGGAATTATCCCATTCCAACTGGCTGACATTTGAAACGCGGCCTTTTACCACTGAAAAAAGTTAAGAAAAACTTGTTATAAATATATATTTTTTTATAAATTCTAAAATAAAATTAAAATAATTTTGAAAATAAACAAGTAACTGTTGTACTTTGCAATTTTTTTAACGTCAGTTTTTAAAAATATTATGAAAATTATTATTCTTTAAACGAATTAATCATTTAAAAATATCTGGAATATAGGACAAACATTAATCTTTAAGTTCACAAAATTTCATCGATTTATCTGTCGTAGTTTATAAGAAAATAATTTCACAACTTTATCATGCTAAAAAGTTCTATAAAATATGTCAGACCAAAATCCGTCACATATCACTAGATTCTGCAATGGGTGCTCTCTTGGCTTTGCATATTTCGGTATAGGATTTTTGCATTTTGTGTCATCGTGCAATCTTGCAAGAGCAAGAGAATCCGCCTATTGATAGTTGTCAGTGAAAACTCATCGAAAAGACACATTGTCGGTCCGAACGACTTCGATTCCACAACCCACAAATAATGTGTTTTGAAAATGTTTTCATTGTCGGTCCGAACTTAGCATCAGATGGCAACATTGTAACTCATCTTTTAATTAACAGAACGTCCATCAGCAGCCATCATTGTAACGGTTCATATTGATCGTCCATTTGTAAAAGAAACAAGAAAAAACGTTAACTTCGGCTGCAACGAAGCTAATATACCCCTCCTTGTATATCTTTTAGTAACTATGTGTTCAGTTTGTATGGAAGCTATATGGCTATGGTAATACGATCTGAACAATTTTTTCGGAGATTATATTGTTATCTTAAGCAGTAATCCATGTCAAATTTCGTGAAGATACCACGTCAAATGGGAAAATGTTCAATGAACAATTTCTTTCGATATTAAATTATTTCTATGAACAATAACACATGCCGAATATCGTGAAGATATATCGTTAAATGAGGAAGTTTCCCATGCAAGCATTTGATTCCGATCATTCAGTTTGTATGGCAGCTATATGCTATAGTTAACCGATCTGAACAATTTCTTTGGAGATTACATTGTTGCCTTAAAAAATAATCTATACCAAATTTCGTGAAGACACCACTTCAAATGTGAAAGATTTCCATACAAGAACTTGATTCCGATCATTCAGTTTGTATAGCAGCTATATGCTATATTAAGCCGATCTGAACAATTTCTTCGTATATTACATTATTACCTTAAGCAGTAATCCATTTCAAATTTCGTGAAGATACCACTTCAAATGCGAAAGTTGTCCATACAAGAACTTGATTCCGATCATTCAGTTTGTATGGCAGCTATATGCTATAGTTAACCGATCTGAACAATTTCTTTGGAGATTACATTGTTGCCATATAAAATAATCTGTGCCAACTTTTGTGAAAATACATTGTCAAATGTGAAAGTTTTCCATACAAGAACTTGATTCCGATCGTTCAGTTTGTATTGCAACTATTTCTTATAGTAGTCCGATATCGGCAGTTCTGACAAATGAGCAGCTTCTTGAAGAGAAAATGACGTTTGCAAAATTTCAAGACGATATCTTAAAAACTGAGGGACTAGTTCGTTTATATACAGACAGACGGACAGACAGACAGATGGACATCACATCATAAATCGACTCAGCTCAACATACTGATCATTTATATATGTATATATACTTTATAGGGTCTCCGACGCTACCTTCTGGGTGTTACAAACTTCGTGACAAACTAAATATACCCTGTTCAGGGTATAATTAAGAGAAAGTCGTTAGGAGTCACGCCCGGAACACATAGAGCGCGACAGACTGTAAGCGACATCTGTCAAATATAATAATATACACGTACTTATGGATACAGTTATATAGTTGTGCAGCTGCTTCAATATCTGTGTTCTTAAGGATGTGTGTATTTGCGTCAGTCGTTAAGCGAAGTTTGGAAATAGCGGTCACGCCGCCGCGTGAAGTTAAATAAAATGCGAATAAAGTTAATAAGATAAACTAAGAACGTGGTGATTTTTAAAATGAATTCCACATTTGGGGGGATTTAGTGATTTTTGACCGATCGGAAAGTGAGGGCACCCAGTACGTTATAACTGGCGTTCAGCGCAGTCGCCAGTGAAATTAGTTCAAGGTACTGAAGTGTACAAGTATACACGTATAAAGAACCTATAAACATAACAGTGAGTGATTTCTGGTAATTTGCAAGTGACTGTACCCAGCTTGATATCGCTAGTAGTAAACACAGTTTCCAGTAAAATCGTGAAACGGTGCATATATTTCACGGACCAAGTTCCCAAAAACTGTACTCAGTGCGCGACTGTACCCAATACGCTATAAATAAGTCAGCACAGTTTCCAGTAAGTTCGATAACGGCGCAAACCCGTACACGAGCGTATAAGGCGCACAAAGCAAAACCTAAGTAGCAGGACATCGCAGCAGCAGCAGGCAGCAAAACATCGTTACAGTAGGCGGCGCACGAAGAAATCTGAACAACGGCAGCAGAGATAAGGGAGCTAAGTAGGGATGGCAACGATAAATCATTTCATTAAATTAATCGATTATTTTCATTCCATTTACGATCTAATTGCATCGAAACCCCTTTTCTAATGACCCTACTATTACTCGAGTAATTTCAAAATAATCGCAAACAGCATTTTGAAATTGAATACATTTTATGTTCATCTAAGTTAGCGTACAAGGGTCGAAATTGGTCGCATCAGTCATTAATGACTGGAAACGGTGTAAACATAGTTAAATTCTAATATGTCAACGTAGTTTAATATCAACAAATGAATGTCTGGTAACACTGCATTTACAGTTAAGTCAAACGCATTTTACGTTCAATTGTTTGAAGAGCAATGGCGCCAGTTAAAAGCGAAGTGTGGAAATTTTTTAATAAAATAAGCAATAACTACGTTAAATGTGAACTTTGCTGCAAAAATTTAAAATTTTCTAATAACACATCATATATGTTGCAGCATTTAAAACTAAAGCATGCAACTGTAGCCTGCAAATTGGTGGTAAGTTGGAGCAATCGGTATTACATTTAAAATTTCTTCTAGTTATATATAAATATATGTGTACAAATTAGACTCTGCAATCTAGGAGTAAAGACAATGTTTCTCTAAGTGATGATGACACTGACAACATGATTGAAATGCCGAGTTGCAGCAGCAAACCAATTAATGAAAGCCCTTTGAGTGAGGGGCCAAGCTTCAGCAGCAAAAAACCGAATGAAAGCAGCATGAGAGAGCTACCCAGCTGTAGCAGTAAAAATCCTCAACCCCTCATTTCTAAAGTCTTCGAAAATATTGAAAACTTTTCGCTTCATGGCTCAAAGAACCAAAAGCTACAGCATGGAATAATGGAAATGGTTATCAAGAATAATCTACCTTTTGACTTTGTTGAAACAAAAAACAAATTAACAAATTGATAATTAATGACGCTTTTTGTTCATTTATTTTTTAAAAGGAAAAGGCTTCTTAAGTTTCATGAAGCAACATTTTCCTCTTTACAAAGTCCCAACAAGAAATACCATCAAGGCTCACATTGAAAAAATGTACGATGAAGAAAAAGAAAAATGTGTAGCGATACTAAAAACTTTTTCATATTTGAGTTTAACGACAGATATCTGGACTGATGTAGAAATGAATAGCATGCTTGGTGTGACCATTCATGGTGTAAATGGGACGAAGCAATTTAATGGAACAATTGGCGTATATAAATTAACGGAAGCACGTACTGCATCACATATTTCCGAAGTTCTCATTGCTGCTTTCAGAGACTTTTCTATTGACGAAAAACAAGTAATGACTGTACAATGGTGCAAACATGGTGATTCATTTGGCAAAAAACGCCATATTCCCCGTTTTGCACACACCCTTAATTTGGTATGTGAAAATTCACTGAACAATCCTGAAGTAAATGCAGTTGTTGTAAAATGCAAAGAAATAGTTAAGTGGCTAAAAAGAAGTGTTAAAGCTAATGATGATCTTCGAAATATGCAAGCTGCTGCCGGAGTAGCTGTAGGCAAAATGCTAAAGCCAATTTTGGACGTGAAAACACGTTGGAATTCGACCTACTACATGCTTAAACGGTTCATTAAACTATGTTCATGTATTAACCAAATACTCCTCAACTATTCTGACGCACCTGTAATGATGACATCTAAGGAAAAAGATGATATCATGGAAATACTTTGTATATTGAGACCATTAGAGGCAATGACTGTACAACAGTGGCGCTCAACGCAATAAAAATCCAAACACGCGTGTTTGACTGATAATTCTGCTATTATCACACGCACACGAAAGCGGCTGAACACGTACGCTAGATACGTAAGAAAATATATAGCAATGTTTGTGCAGCGCAAACGTAAAATGTGTAGTATTAAGCACCACAACAACTAAGTGGTGAACAACGAGCAACGTTAAGTCAAGTGATTCCATTAATTCACTGTGGTCGTGAACAAATAGTGAGAATAATAGCTAAACAGCCAGTCGGGGAAAAACTAAAAGATGTCGTGTTAAATCAGTTTGATCTTAGATTTCGCTACATCGAACATTCCTTTTTGCTAGCTGCATCAAAATTACTCGACCCGAGATTCAAAATAATTCATTTCAAAGACCCATTAGCGTTATCACCAGTTATAAAGTTTTTACGTACTGGAATAACAGTTGCAGATGATACCATGGAAACGGGCAGCGAGTCGTCAGTGGAAACGGTAGAGAATGAGTTTGACCTCTGGGCTCCTCACAAAACTCTAGTGTACAAAAGAAGGAGGAAGGACAACGATTTTACATATCCACAAGATGAATTGAGCTTTTACTTGAATAGTCAGGTATTAGAACTAA
This sequence comes from Bactrocera neohumeralis, assembly GCF_024586455.1. Classification (NCBI taxonomy): domain Eukaryota; kingdom Metazoa; phylum Arthropoda; class Insecta; order Diptera; family Tephritidae; genus Bactrocera; species Bactrocera neohumeralis. The sequence continues at coordinate 18,226,460 of NW_026089624.1, forward strand.
GTCGAAACACTATTGATGCTTGGGAAGAAATGAAAACCGTTTATCTAAAACTGTACGGACTTTCAAAAAAGTATTGTCATCTACTTGGTACCTCAGTACCAGCTGAGCGGCTTTATTCAAAAGCGGGTGCAACTACGACCGAAAAACGCGACAACAAAACATTTATCGAAATTGCTTTTTCTTCAAACTTGGTTGAACAGAGAATAAATTTTCTTGACTTCAAAGAATATATTTTCATTTATGCTAAGACAAATGAATTTTTAATACGATATTTTAATTTTAATTCCGTTTTTGTTTTTGTGTATATACCAACATAATTTGAACGTCTGAAATAAGAATATAGTCTCTTATATTTTATTGGTTTTATTTTTACACAAAGTTGCAAAACATAGTCTTTCAAGCAAGAAGCAATTCTTTTAATTTAAGATTTCTGTACATATTTTGAAAAATTTAATGTCATTGTGCTACTTAACTTCAAATATTGGCCATTTTCTCTTTTAGGATATGTCTGGGATTCTGTGATAGAGCATTATAATACAAGATTTGGTCCTGAAACTTGGTGGTGGTCTTTATGTAATTTAGTATTATTTGAAAACATTGAAATTAATCGATTAATCGATTT
>NW_026089624.1:18227181-18333539 GCF_024586455.1 Bactrocera neohumeralis
CGCTTTAGATATTATATGCTGTAATATAATTAAAATTTTAATTTTAAATATATTTATAAAATACAAATATATGCTGTAATATAATTAAAATATTAATTTTAAATATATTTACCTTCCTTCACGATAGAAATGCAAATAGCTTCGAATTTTGCCTCGTTTTTTTATTTCCATTTTTGGGATATTCATTTAGCACTATTAACACTTACGTTTTTTCATTAACATTCATTCAATAAGAACAAGAAATGAGATGGCTACATTATCTACATTTAATTCTATTTGGGAAATTCGAAATGCATTAACCCCATGATTATTTCGACTATGGTTTAGCATATTGGATTTTTGACGACCCATCGCGTAAAGGTTAAAAAACAAAAGAACCTACACGTGAGCGTTAGTGTTAGTAATTGAAGAAAATATATGTATTTGTGTTGACACTTATTCAAAAGTGGTTAGGTTTGGCTGGCAGGGTTGTTCGGCAATGATACACACTTACTATACGTACATTACATTATTACTGTTTAATGATAATATTTTGATTTGAATTTGAATTGTACTTGCGAAAATGTGTATGTACAATTATATGGTATTCTACATACACATTTTCGCATTTATACATACATATATAGTACATCGAATCTATTCATTAAAAATTAGTTCTTATTTGCAGATTCTTCCTCTTCTTTATTGGCGTGGAAACCGTTTACGCGATTATAGCCGAGTTAACAACAGCGCGCCAGTCTGTTCTTCTTTTCGCTACGTGGCGTCAATTAGATATTCCAAGCGCAGCCAGGTTCTTCTCCACTTGGTCCTTCTAACGGAGTGGAGGTTTTCCTCTTCCTCTGCTTCCCCCGGCGGGTAATGCGTCGAATACTTTCAAAACTGGAGTGTTTTCGTCCATTCGGACAACATGACCTAGCCAACGTAGCGGTTGTCTTTTAAATCGCTGATCTATGCCAATGTCGTTGTGTATCTCATACAGTTCATCGTTCCATCGAATGCGATATTCGCCGTCGCCAGCGCGGAAAGGACCATAAATCTTTCGTTCGAAAACTCGCAACGTCGACTCATCAATTGTTGTCATCGTCCAAGCCTATGCACCATAAAGCAGGACGGGAATAATGAGTGACTTTTAGAGTTTTGTTCTTGTTCGTCGAGAGAGGTCTTTACTTCTCAATTGCCTACTTAGTCCGAATTAGCACCTGTTGGCAAGAGATGTTGAGTTTCTAAGCTAACATTGTTGGTGGTGTCCAGTGTAAACACCAAGATAGACGAAACTGTCTACGACTTCAAAGTTATTACTGTCTACTGTTACGTGAGAGCCAAGTCTCGATTGCGGCGACTGGTTGTTTGATGACTGGAGATATGTATTTCGTCTTGCCCTCGTTCATTGCCACACCCATTTGCTTTGCTTCCTTGTCCAGTCTGGAGAAAGCAGAACTAACGGCGCGGGTGTTGAGGCCGATGATATCAATATCATCGGCATACGCCAGCAGCAGTACATTCTTATAAAAGATTGTACATTCTCGATTAAGTTCTGTAGCTCGACTTATTTTCTCCAGCAGCAGGTTGAAGAAGTCGCACGATAGGGAGTCGCCTTTTGGTGTTGCTCAACGTCAGTTTATACACCTGTATTAGTTTTGCGGGGATACCAATTCAGACATCGCGGCATAAAAGCAGCTCTTTTTCGTGCTGTCAAAAGCAGATTTGAAATTGACAAAGAGGGCTCACCTTCTCCTGGCGTTGTACGTTCACTGCCATTGAGCAGGCTGGAGAAGTGCTCCCTCCATAATTTTTGTATGCTTTGGGCATCGGTCGCTAGATCACCTTTCTGGGTTATACAAAAGTGCGCTCCGGTCTTGAAACCTTCTGTTAGTCGCCTCGTTTTCGTAGAATTGTCGAGCATTGCACTTGTCGGCCAGCTTGTCAAGCTCTTAATACTCACTCAATTCGGGCTCTTTCTTTTTCTGTCTGCAAATTCGTCTCGCTTCCGTCTTCAACTCTCGGTATCTATCCCATCCCGCACGTGTAGTGGTCGATCGTAACGTTGCGAGGTAGGCAGCCTGTTTTCTCTCCGCTGCGACACGGCACTCCTAGGGGTACCAGCTGTTTTGCATTTTCCGAAAACCAATGGTTTCGGTTGCAGCTGTACCTAAGGAATTTGAAATGCCGTCCCACAGTTCCCTTATACCGAGTTGTTGACGAGTGCTCTCAGAGAGCAGGAGTGCAAGCCGAGTAGAAAATTGTTCGGCTGTCTGTTGTGATTGCAGCTTTTCGACGTCGAACCTTCCTTGCGTTTGTTGGCGTGCGTTTTTTGCTGCACAGAGGGGGGTGCGAATCTTGGCTGCAACAAAATAGTGGTCCGAGCCAATATTAGGACCTAAGACCGTACATACGTCTAGACCACTGGAGCCGTGTCATCCGTCTATCACAACATGATCGATCTGGTTGGTGGCTTTTCGATCCGGAGACAGGCAGTTAGCTTGATGTATCTTCTTGTGCTGGAATCTAGTACCACAGATAACCATATTTCGGGCCCCGGCGAAGTCAATCAGCCTCAACCTATTTGGGGATGTTTCCTCGTGGAGGCTGAATTTACCGACCGTAGTGCCAAATATATCTTCTTTTAAGTTAAAGTCGCCAAGCATGATTTTTACATCGTGGCGGGGGCAGCTCTTATAAACGCGCTCCAAGCGCTCATAGAAGGCATCTTTCGTCACATCGTCCTTCTCTTCCGTCGGGGCGTGGGCGCAAATCAGCGATATGTTGAAGAACCTCGCTTTGATGCGGATTGTGGCTAGACGTTCATTCACCGGAGTGAATGATAGTACTCGGCGACGGAGTCTCTCTCCCACCACGAATCCAACACCAAACTTGCGCTCCTTTATACGGCCACTGTAGTAAATGTCACAAGGACCTACTCGTCTCTGTCCTTGTCCCGTCCATCGCATTTCTTGGGCGACGGTGATGTCAGCCTTTATTTTCACGAGGACATTAACCAGTTGGGCAGCAGCACCTTCCCAAATAACGGTCCGGACATTCCAGGTGCATGCCCTTATATCGTAGTCCTTATTTTTTTTGCCATGGTCGTCATCTAAAGGGGGGTTTCTCTTCCGAGGCTTGTTGTTCTTTTCATAGAGGTGTTTTTTTTACGTGGCGGGTCCCAAACCCAGCGCAAAACCCTGTGTAGGGGATGTTTCGCTTTCTCACTTTAGCTCGCCTTCGAACGGATGTTTTTAGGCTACCCAGAAGATACTTGGTCAAAGGTCGGAAGTCGTGAGCTGCTTGAGTCATATGTAAAAGAATCGTTTCTGGCCACTCCCAAGTAAATGGCGATCGTGAACTTCTACCCATGACTCCATCCTCCAAAAGGATACTTATGTGTTATACATAACAGAAGTATTTGTTACAAAAGTTTCTGTTAGGGTTATTATTTTAGTTAATCATGTTGGCGACTTTGTTACCTATTTGTTAGCAGTAAAAAACGTTTGCCTCCAGATGCCATTTTATTTGGTACCCATTTGTAACTTCTAACAAATTAATGGGTTAGCGTATAGATTACAGTTTTGTTACCATCACAAATTTTACTTCTTTTAAATAAGATTCAGTATTTTCTATGTTATTTTCACCGTCCCTTTTTTTTATATAAGATTCTGTATTTTTTTTTTGACCTTGATACTACTGAGAGGTCTTTGCAAGTTTCTACATGTGAGTTTGAATCTAACGCCCCTGGTAGCGCCATCTATATATCGACTGGTGCGTTAGAATCTGCTTTTTTTTATCGATTGTCCAGTGACAATTTCATTGATTGGAAGTTAATGCGTTTCAAGTGTCATTATGTTTCTGTTATCGGTGTGAAAATGAGCGTCGAACAAAGAGCCAACATTAAATGTTGTTTTAAAACAGTGGTCGGCATGAGAGGATCTGTCACTGTGTTGGTAAGCACGAAAAAAAATTAGCCCAGTGAGAAATTGGAATTAAAATGAAGCAAATTTTATAAATAATTATTAGTATAATGAAAATTAACAAAATATCTTTTAAGGATATATTCCCTATTATCTTTAAAAGACTTGGAACATAAAAGCCATTGCATGGCACCAAAGGCATTTAGAATCATAAAATATTTATCGCAGGGCATATTTGGTTTTGCGCTATAGTCTTGCGTGATGTTAATTCGTTGCTGGCTCGACAACGACTGAACGATAGAGCGTAAGCGTACGTGTGAAGTTAGTTTGCAAAATTTTGCTATGAAATGCCGACCACTGTTTTAAAATTGATAAAACTTTTACGAAACGTTTCAATTGATGAAACAAGTTTATGGCGATGATTGCCTATCCCGTAACAGAGTGAACGAGTGGTTTCAACGTTTTCAAAGTGGTCGTGAGGACATAAATGACGATCAACATGTGGGCCAATCAAAATCCGTGATCACTGGAAATTCCATTGAAACTGTGCGTGAATTCAATAAAAATCAGCCGAAGTCATCATTGAAATTCATGCAAAAAGCTGTATTGAAGTAGAAGGAGACTACTTTGATAAAATAAATTGATTTTGCCGAAAAAAACATTTGTTCTGTTTTTTCCCTGTTTACTATTGAACGCACCTTGAATAATACTTTTCTTGTTTCACACACACATCCAGAAACCATCGCGATCCTTTGCCATCTATGCCAAAATAACGCCGACGAAGAAAATTATTCTTAGCTTGCTAGAGAATATTATTTGTCCAATGTCGTCGATATGGTCACGTAAAAGTTAGTTTTATTGTTTATTTATTAAATTGTTTATTTAGTAAATTTGTTCTTTAAATGTCATTTCGTCCTCTGTTGATGCTATTTTGTTTTCCATAGAATTTTAAAATTTGTTTGGGTAATTCCCTATTAAAATTTGTTTTTGGTTTATGTGTTCAGTAATGTTTTGTATTTCAGAAGATATACAACGGTTTACAAAGGTATGGTTATTAATTTGGTTTGTTAAAGATTATTCGTTTTTATATAGGAATTTCAGTGACTTGTTTATTTTATTTTCCTCTACATTGTCCATAGTACCTGCGATAAGCTTTGGCCCTTTTCATAGTACATTTATCAGTTTTTTTGTCTAAAATTTGGATTTAAAATAGCTATTTTCCCTTTTAAAATCACAAAAATATTTTACTTATGGTGTCTAATAATGTTTTAGTTTCGACCGTGCTAGCATTAAGTGTTTGTATACATAAATTAAGCCTTAGTGTTCTTTAAATGTTCTTCATCGATTATAATAGCATTTATTTTTCTACATTTTCTATGATTTTTACCGGCTCTAATTTCTTTCATAAAGTTCGTACTTTCTTGAATATAAACATCTTTTCTATCTTTATTAGATCTATGTATGTATGTATGCAGGTTTTATATTATATTATATTATTATTATAATTTTAATTGTACTGTATATAATGTTATTATAAAAATCTATTATTCTGAAGATTTTTTCTTCTACTGTTTGTTGGCTTCTTTCGTTGTGCCTCAAAAGTCTAATGTGATCATTAATTGTATTATGCAATATCTGCATTTGAAGTATGATTGCTGTTAGAAGTGTAGTGTGTTATAATATTTTCATCTCTTAAAAATTCTTGCATTGATATAGCTTGAACCCGAGTTCATTATCAACAATGCTATTCTTAATTTTACCGTAAGTGTTGAGATAAAGCAATAATTTGGTTTCAAATTCTATCCAAGTTCTTCCATTAATTCTATAAGCTACAGCAAATTTTGAAAATTTATAAATTACTGTCAGAAAAATCTGTTTTTCTAATTTGTAGAAAACGTCAATGTGAATAATTTCACCAGGTTTAGATGGTTTTTCGGTGATTTTTAAGGGTATTCTAGGAGGTTTCCTATCATATTTTTCTAAGTTACAAATTTCGCAGTTGTTGATAAATTAGGTTTTTAAATTGTTTTTTTCTTATATCCTTTAGTAAAATATAAAATCTAACAATTCTAAAATCGCTATTATTAGAAAATAATTCCTGGTAGGTAGACTTAAAAATTTTGTAAATTGCGTCGTCTATTAAAATTGCATTTATTTGTGTATGGTTAAAATGGTTTCAAGTAGGGTAATAGTAGTGTTCCTATCTAACTGCTTTCATTCTTAAAAATGAACTTATTTTTTATTCTCATAGATCCTGATGTAATTTTCTTGATAACTATTTGATTTTTAAAAAAATTGAGTGGAGACGATGCCTCTCTAATTGTCAAAGGATCGAGTTCTAACGCATTTATATTCATTGGTTCATGTTCAACACGAGATACGTCTGCGTTGCTATTTTTCATTCCTTTCTTGTATTTTATTACATAGTCAAATTCGGATAATTTTAGTCGCCATCTGATAAGTTTTGAATTAGGTTCCTTAAAAGAAAAACCATGTTAAGGGCTTGTGATCATTCTCGACTAAAAATTTGCGTCCGAAGTTATATGTGACTTTTAGAGTCTTGTTCTTGTTCGTCGAGAGAGGACTTTGCTTCTCAATTGCCTACTCAGTTCGAAGTAGCACCTGCTGGCAAGGGTTATCCTGCGTTGGATTTCTAGGCTGACATTGTTTGTGATGTTTACGCTGGTTCCAAGATAGACGAAATTACCAACAATACACCAAACGACATAATGCAAAAAACCGCGCGTCAAAAAAATTTAAATAACGGGACTTAGAGGCATATATGTACAATGTTGCCTGGAATTGAACATTTCCAAAACATCGATTTATCGCATTTTGACTGAACATTTAGGCTCACGAAAGGTGTGTGCACGGTTTGTTCCGCACAAATTGACTGCGGACCAAAAATTGCTCTCATCGATCGACACTTGTAACCGATTATTTGACTAAAAATCACATTTTAACCATTTACCACTTCCCGTATTCACCTGATATGGCATCGTGCGACTTCTTCCTTTTCGAAAAAATACATTTGCCCATGAAAGGAAAGAGTTATGCAGACCTAGAGGCCAAAAGGCTTGCACCGGTATACTGGCGGCCATACCGGCCAATGAGCTAAAAAACTCGTTCGACATGCTTTTGGACGGTGCAAAAAGCTGTATTGAAGCAGAAGGAGACTGTTTTGATAAAATAAATCGATTTTGCAGAAAAATCCATTTGTTTTGTTTTTTTTAAAGTCCTGTTTACTTTGGAACACACCGGGTATGTATTTCTTGTAACACTGAATTTTTGGATGATGAAAGCTCACGCACTCAAGGCATATATAACTACAGTGGAAACTAAGATAACATTTATACTGAAAACGAAAATATAAAATCAACATAAACTAATTTTTATATAAATGTGATATTTTCACTAAATGAAATTAAGTTATTTTTGTGCTAAATTCGATATTAAATTTTAAACTAAAACTAAAAGAATATCCATAAAATAATGCTTCTATTTTTCTGATTGTTAGCCAAATCCTTAGGTTATTTTTTTTCTCGTCTTTCTTCTTTCATTTCTTAAATTTGAGCTTTTAATTTCATCTTTTCTCCCCTATGCTTGCTTTTATTTATGATTTCTTCCTTAAGTTAAATTGTTTCCTTTTCTTTTTTCATCTTTTTTCCTTTTTCAATTTAAACGTCTTTCGTTTTAGTAGATACGACCTTTTCGCACAACTGAATAAAGTTCAAGGTACCTTTAAAATCACGTATATTTTCAGCCATCACATCAAAAACTTTGTTTGGTTTTTTACTTGTGATTCGAGTAAAACCCTCCTCTTTTCATTTTCAGATTTTTTGTTTTGTTTCTAATCTAATTGGGCTTTCTGGGCCCCTAGTTTTCTATAATTGTATGTAGAATCTTCTATTTCTATCGGACCACTATCTTGTTGCAGCTAAGATTCGCACTCGCCTCTGTGCAGCAAAAAACGCACGCCAACAAACACAAGGAAGGTTCGACGTCGAGAAGCTGCAATCACAACAGACAGCCGAACGATTTTCTACTCGGCTTGCACTCCTGCTCTCTGAGAGCACTCGTCAACAACTCGGTATAAGGGAACTGTGGGACGGCATTTCAAATTTCGGAAAATGCAAATGAACAGCTGGTACCACGAGGAGTGCCGTGTCGCAGCGGAGAGAAAACAGGCTGCCTACCTCGCAACGTTACGATCAACCACTACACGTGCGGGATGGGATAGATACCGAGAGTTGAAGAGGGAAGCGAGACACATTTGTAGACAGAAAAAGAAAGAGGCCGAAATGCGTGAGTACGAAGAGCTTGATAAGCTGGCCGACAAGTGCAATGCTCGACAATTCTACGAAAACGAGGCGACTAACAGAAGGTTTCAAGACCGGAGCGCACTTTTGTATAACCCAGAAAGGTGATTTAGCGACCGATGCCCAAAGCATACTTAAATTATGGAGGGAACACTTCTCCAGCCTGCTGAATGGCAGTGAACGCACAACGCCAGGAGAAGGTGAACCCGATTCCCCAATCGATGACGATGGAGCAGACGTTCCATTCCCCAACCATGAAGAAGTTCGAATAGCAATTACCCGCCTGAAGAACAACAAAGCGGCGGGGGCCGATGGATTGCCGGCCGAGCTATTCAAACACGGCGGCGAAGAACTGATCAGCTTCTTTGTAAAATATGGTGCTATGTGTGCTATGCCCAATCCATAAAGAAGGAGACCCCACAATCTGCGCCAACTACCGTTGGATTAGCCTCCTCAACATCGCATATAAGGTTCTATCGAGCGTATTTTGTGAAAGATTAAAGCCCACCGTCAACGAACTGATTGGACCTTATCACTGTGGCTTTAGACCTGGCAAATCAACAACCGACCAGATATTCACCATGCGCCAAATCATGGAAAAGCCCCGTGAAAGAAGAATCGACACACACCACTTCTTTGTCGATTTCAAAGCTGCTGTCGACAGCTCGAAAAGGAGCTGCCTTTATGCCGCGATGTCTGAATTTGGTATCCCCGCAAAACTAATACGGCTGTGTAAACTGACGTTGAGTAACACCAAAAGCTCCGTCAGGATCGGAAAAGACCTCTCCGAGCCGTTCGATACCGAACGAGGTTTCAGACAAGGGGACTCCCTATCGTGCGACTTCTTCAACCTGCTTCTGGAGAAAATAATTCGAGGTGCAGAACTAAATAGAGAAGGTACCATCTTCTATAAGAGTGTACAGCTGCTGGCGTATGCCGATGATATTGATATCATCGGCCTCAACACCCGCGCCGTTAGTTCTGCTTTCTCCAGGCTGGACAAGGAAGCACAGAAAATGGGTCTAGCAGTGAACGAGGGCAAAACGAAATATCTCCTGTCATCAAACAAACAGTCGTTGCACTCGCGACTCGGCTCTCACGTCACTGTTGACAGTCATAACTTTGAAGTTGTAGATAATTTCGTCTATCTTGGAACCAGCGTAAACACCACCAACAATGTCAGCCCGGAAATCCAACGCAGGATTGCTCTTGCCAACAGGTGCTACTTCGGACTGAGTAGGCAATTGAAAAGTAAAGTCCTCTCTCGACGAACAAAAGCTAAACTCTATAAGTCGCTCATAATTCCCGTCCTGCTATATGGCTTGGGCGGTGACAGCAACCGATGAGTCGACGTTACGAGTTTTCGAGAGAAAAATTCTGCGAAAGATTTATGGTCCTTTGCGCATTAGCCACGGCGAATATCACATTCGATGGAACGATGAGCTGTACGAGATATACGACGACATTGACATAGTTCAGCGAATTAAAAGACAGCGACTACGCTGGCTAGGTCGTGTTGTCCGAATGGACGAAAACAGAAGAAGAGGGAAACGACTGGCGCGCTGTTATTAACTCGGCTATAATCGCGTAAGCGGTGTGTACGCCAATTAAGAAGAAGAAGATTTCTATTTCGCTTACGTTTGTCATCAACATTTCCTGTTCATCAACCACTTCTTGACTTAAATCACATATTCCAATTTCATAACCTGGTGGGTTTACTCAGGTATCATATTTGAAGAAGTTTATAATTGCTTCTTCTAAAGGTGTCAATGTACATATGTATGTAAAATATTTGGCCCCCACCGTACGTAGCTCAGTTCTGTTTCAGTTAACTTTTGTTTTGTTTTACTTTTCAAAGGCTATTCAGTTCTGTTGCTATATTTTTCCACCTCGGATTTGCTTGTGTCTTCCCTAAATACCGATGAATCTCATAAGATCCACCAAACGGGTAAGTTGCCGGTTATTACTAACAACAACTCTAATTCTGCAATTCAAATATATGTATATTTAAACTATTTAATATTAAAATAGAAATAACTTACCTACTTTTTATCCAATTTTAACGACTGAAAAATAACTGTTCACAAATGAGCGAATGAAATTCATTTACAGTCGATGGATGAGCGATTGATCCGATACTCACAATAGCACCGGTAGTCGTTAATCGCTCAGTAGTCGTTTATGTACTGCAAGTCGACACTCGCAATAGGGGTGAATATTATTATTTTGGCTGGGACTTAGAATAGAATAAAATAGATATGTACAGATAGAGGAGATCCTCTAGATCAAGAAAAAAAATATATATATATAGTTGCCGCTGACTTATGGTTTTTGGGTTATTTGTATTTAAAGTTCAAAAATTCGACTATTTAAATGCGTGTTTCGCCGATTTATAATGAACTTTACACTTATATTTTTTACTTTTATATCCACTAGCATTTCACTAATTCGGTTCTACACATTTGATTTGTATTAAATAGCGCAAACTATAAAAACAACACTTGATTTTTGGGTTTACTTCATTTACTTCAAATGGACAACTTGCTATGTATGTTGTATACTAAAAATCAACAAACTACACTCCCTGAAGCCATCCGCTACCAGCTGCACTGCAGTTTCCTGTTATTAACGGCGTAAGAATGCTGACTCGGGCACACGCAACTACTTTTGCCGTAACATTGAACTTTGTAAACATCCTTATGATAACTTCTGCTGACTTAGGCCACACGCAACCTTGCCGTAACATCAGGCTGTTAAACAGTCTTATGATAACTTGTACATGGACGATATTTTAGTATTTTCAACAAACGTAGAATCATTGAGAAAAATATTAATGAGAATAAAAGAGGAACATCTAAAGATCCAATTGAATAAATGCGATTTTCTAAGATAAGAAACAAAATTCCTAGGTCACTTGGTTACAAAATATGATATTCAGGGGTGTTGTGGAAGCTGATAGTTGTCGGAATCAGAACTGAAACCGATCAAAAAAAGCAGCAAGAGTTTTTGAGTTATTTGTATTTAAAGTTCAAAAATTCGACTATTTAAATGCGTGTTTCGCCGATTTATAATGAACTTTACGCTTATATTGTTTACTTTTATATCCACTAGCATTTCACTAATTCGGTTCTACACATTTGATTTGTATTAAATAATGCAAACTATAAAAACAACACTTGATTTTTGGGTTTACTTCATTTACTTCAAATGGACAACTTGCTATGTATGTTGTATACTAAAAATCAACAAACTACACTCCCTGTAACCAATTCAGATATTATTGGTTTGATATTCGAAACAGAATTTGTATCGGTTTTGGGGGCCAGGGAAACCAATTTTATCGATTTGGCTGACAGAAATAAATCAAGAAAATAGTCGCACACAGATTTGAAATGTAAGTTAAGAAATCAAGATATTTTATTATTTCTAATTAATTCATCTTTATTTCTACAGGGGAAAACATAAGTATAAAAAGCGAAATGACTCAATCAAAATTGATTTTTTTTTAGGCCTTTTTGGGAGTGAAAGAAATGATTGATTAAGATGAAATTTCTAGGGTTTATTATATATTTAAATATCATGCGTAAAATTTTTTTGATACGAAATGTTTTACGGTGGGCATGATGCAGGTCGCGATTTTTATCGGAAACAAAAAATTCAAAGAGATTCATAATTTTTAATAATTTATGTTCAAGTTAAGCTAGGAAAATTTCAAAAAAAAGTGAAAAGTTCTAAATTAAAAAAAAAAAATTAAAAAGGGTTTTGACTGAAGAAACTTTGCTCCAATTCTATACGACGTTTAGTTTTTTTCTATCCTGCCCGCCGATTAAGAAAAGTTGTACAACTGAAAAACCGAGAAATCGCGCGTCAAAGTTTTCGCTTTCTGCCCAAGCTCTCATAACCTTGGCGAAATATTCTTAAGCAATTTTTAAACAGATTTAACCAGAAAAAAATTGAATTTTTTGAAGCTTCTAAAGCAGGCTCCCCCTTAAAGAAGATTTACAAAACGTAATAAACGTAATTTAACACCCAAATGCGTCTCTATTCATTCGATAATTGTTATCTCTTAAAATCTTTCTTTAATTCGGAACTCCTTAAAATTATTCATTTGCAAATTTTGTCACATTAGTAAACATCTGATTCGAATATTGGCTTTGCGTATGTTCGAAAAGACGAAAATCCAATCAGATTCTGTGACACAATTGAAAATCAGAATTGGTTCGCAATTCTGACAGCTAAGCAATTCTGTCTGGGATTCCACAACACCCCTGAATTAGCCAAACCCTCAAAAAGTGGAAGCAATAGAAAAGTTTCTACTTCCAAGAAGCATTAAGGAAATAAAAGCATTTTATTATTAAGTGATACTACAGGCGATTCATAAAGGATTACTCAAAAATCGCATATTATTGAATTAAGTTTTTAAAAAGGGCGCAAAAATAAAAGTTAATGACAAGATTACAAAGATTCTTTCAATAAATTAAGAATGTTGATTAAAAATGGTCCCATTTTTATCCACCCGACTTTATAAAAATGTTTACTCTTGTCACAGATTTTGCTCTAGGAGCAGCCCTTATGCAAGAGAACAAAACAATTTCATTTGCCAGTCGTACCTTGAATGGGCATGAAAAAAATTATAGTACGATAAAAAAGAGTAACTTGCAATAGTTTGGGCAACGAAATATTTCCGTCCATACTTATTTGGCCGACACTTCGTTATTAAAACTGATCATAGACCATTAACAACTTAAAATAACCAAACGCTAAGCTTCAAAGATGGAAAACAAAACTAAATGAGTTCAATTTCGATATTAATACATTAAAGGAAAAGAAAATGTAATTTCAGATGGTCTAAGCAGACTAAATTATGAAAATAATAATGTGCTCTCATGCTCGACGCTGCCTATAGGAAACATTGTACTTATGCTGTTATAACTCCCGTTATTCTTATTATTTTCGATAACGGTTTTTTGTCCAGTAGACAAAGGTTTTGTGTATGCATATACTAAGTATCAACGAAAAACTCTGGTAATTGTTTAATTGTGAGCTTTTCGTCTCTGTGTCTAAACGTGATCACAAATTTTTTTTTAAATAGCCTGTGCAAAATAATAAAATAAATAGTTGAATTAAACAGTTTTTGTGTTATATAGTAAGTGATTTTTGTAACTAAATACAGGTAAGAATTACAATAAAACAAAAATAGGCAAACAAATTAATTCAAGTTTGACCTCAGTACTTTTTCAAACACGACATTGCCTATAGGCAACATCCTCTAACTCTCAAAGCAAGACTCCTAAGACTTTGAAATTTTGGTCGAATCATATTAAGATCGCGATTAAAACATATCTGCACTCAAATATTTTTTAGCATCGCACATTTTAATTCGGATATGAGAGGGTAAAGGATGTAAGAGACAAAGGAGAACTTTTTACATTGATAGAAGAGAAACACCTGGGAAATAATCACAGGGAAATAAATTAAATATTTGAGGAAATAAAGAAAACACGCTACTACCCCAAACAAAAAAAGATATAGAGAAATACATCAATAATTGTGAATTATGCAATAAAGCCAAGTTCAATAGAAACTCTATAAAACATAGTACCAATAAAACAATTCTTAAAAGATAATAAAATAAACCTACACCTAACGACCACTTATAACAAAACTGGTAACGCAGATGTTGTAAAAACTAGTAAAAGTAGTCAGTGAAAGTAGACGTGTTTCTTAGTGGTCTAAAATATCTGCAAGAATTTGTGGTTTTTTAAAGTGATAGCAAACTTGTTTTTGTTTGAGACTTACCGGGAGACTGGACTTTTAATTGATTGGATGCTAATACCAAAAATTAGGTAAGTACGAAATTTGGTTCAATAGCATTTATTTGGCACTTACCTGCCCCTTTTTTGGTAAATTTATATAAAAAAAAATAAAAGTTAAATAGGAATTTCTCCACGTAACCGCGAATCAAAACGTGCACTCAATTCTTTTTTGCCGTTTTGATTTAGTCTATCAGCCAACCAAAATATACTATAAGTAAAAAAATAAAAAGTGACAAAGGCCTTAAAGAACTGCGTTCAAACGTGAGGTACATTATAAAAACCCTCAAAGGAGACCTACTAAGCGAATTAAAAAATCAAACAGAAAAGAGAGCCGACACGTTCGAAAGCGCCTTAGAGGGAGTTATTGGTGAGATGAGATGATGAGAACAGCCAAAAACTCTTAATATTACCATTATGTTCAAAGACCTGGATGAGATAGCCACCCCCGAAGAAATCTGTGAGGCATTCCAAAAGGAGTGCGGGATCCAAAACCTGGGGAAGCAAAATATAAAAAATCTGCGGAAAGCTCGGAGTGGGAGCTGTAGTTAAACATCTGGATGACCTCCGGATCAAATGCAATGACAGTGATAATTCGGGTGGTGAAGCACGGTGCTCGCTCTTTCCGTAGATGTGGTTGGCCGTGGGGAAACGATCGGCGCAAATGATTCCACAAAATGTTAAATAAAAACAAAAGGTTTCTTATAATATATGTATTTAAATATAATAAATTGGAAACACACTTACCACGTCTGTATTGCTAGGCTGTCGCAAATGAAGAGAGCGCGCGCAACTTTTTTTAGTTAGTGTTTAGTTGCGTTCGAATTGAAACTTCGAAAAGGAACAAAAGAAAATATTGCTCTGCCGATACAGACGTGGCAAAAGAAATTGGGCGAGGGCGGCGTCAACATTCTCCCCGCCTTGCAGTATTACTGCAAATGCAGTTTACAATAAATTACTTAAAACTAACTTAACTAACTGGCTCCTGCACTTCCTCTTCCACGTCTTCTTTGCAGATGGGGTGGCCGACGAGACGAATCGAGTCTGATTCGGTCCGGGAAATGCCGCTGAGATGAATCGAGTCTCAGTCGGTCATTGCCATGCCGCCAATTTGCATAGAAGTCACCACTTCCCGAGGTCGGCGAGACGACTAGAGTCTAGCTCGATTCTGGGTAGGCGGTAAATGTGAGAGGCGTTGGCAGCCAGTGCACTTTATTGTGCCGATATTATACGACACCGGATATTATATATCCCAGTGTCGTATTTAGGGCGATGAGTTGACCCACTGCCGCTGGTTGTAACCCTGGCAACATGAGCCGGTAGTAATCGTCCACTCCCAAAATTACTTCGACTGGCGCTGCCCTGTTGGAATGATCTTCCAGAGACTTTATTGGCGTCGGCGTTATGAACCTGGTTGCGGTTCGAACTCTTATTAAAGCGGTTGGTGACAGCGCAATTCTTAGCTGCCAAGGTAGTGTTGCGTGCATCTGCTTGACGACGAACGTCTCGTCCATGCCTTCGCTTTGCATGGGGTGGCCGGCGGAACGAATGGCGTTCCGCTCGGTCCGGGCAATGTCGCTGAGACGAATCGAGTCTCATTCGATCGTTGCCATGCCGCCAGTCCGAAAGGAAGTTACCAGCATGCCGAAGTCGGCAAGACGACTCGAGTCTGGCTCGATCTTGGGCGTGTGGTATACGGGAGAGGCATCGTTGGTCAGAACTTTCTTTCGGGTGCTTGACTGATGACGTCGGTTGACATGGTTGAGAGGGGTCCGAATCTATCGTGGCGATTGACATCCTCGTCTGTTTGTGCTGCTCATTCTGCTGTTGCAGCTTATCGCCACCATCGTCATATCTCTTTTGCAGCTGATACATGCCGTGCGTTATTTGAGCATGCTGTGACAGTTGTATTTTGTCATTTGTGATTGGGTTTTCTTCTGTTTCCCCGGTGGTTTTTTGTGAGCACCTGTATGAGTTCGCCCTTGACATCGAGTCGCATCTCTTCGGGTACATGTTTGATCTCCTCATAGAGTGAGATCAAGAAGAGCTTATCGGTATCACAATTCCTCCGTTTTTTTTGCTTTTACGGATTCTTGTTGCATTGCGGCTGCAGCATGTTGTTGGCGGCGCAACAGATGCCAGTGCAGGCTGCCGTGGAATGCCTGCAGGTGTGGCATCGAATTGTGTTGTTGTGACAGACTGCTGTCAGATACCTGGTCACTGTTGTGCGATTGCATCCCAACGCCGGGTGCTCGAAATGCGCCACCATGTGTATCGGTGCGATTCGATGAGCCGGGCGCATCATTGGTTTTGCCATCAATGCTGGCATGATCCTGTTGTTGCTGCTACTGCTGTTGATGCTGCTGATGTTGTTTCTGTTGTATAAATATAGAATTAGTAATATTTTCTCTACAAAAATAATTTTGAGTTTGTTGTTGAGTTATTATTGAATTTTGCCCGTCACCTTTGTCATTTATCTTCGTTTCTTCTCAGGGAACGGAACCTGTTTAAATCCAACCGAACACTGTACGCTGTGCAGCGAGGGATCCGAAAATTTTCAATTTTACCCCATTTAGTATAATTTTCGGGTAAAGATCTGCTCCGATCAACAAGTCAACCTTTTGACTCGTATAGAAATTATTATCCGCTAAGGAGATATTGGGTAACTTTTTTTTAAATTGAAGAGTTAATTGACCTAGATGGAAGCAGTCCAGTCAATTTTGGCAGTACCAACGCTTCCGCAGCTAGTCTTAACCTTTGTTACGGGGCGAGCCAATTGTAATCGACCATACCGATTGAACTTGTCCTGATACGGTATTATTCAATCCTGAAACTCGCGCGCTGACCTTTTTGCTTGCCAGATGTAAGCGTTTTTGCAGAATATTGCTTACGAAGGTGGCTTCAGATCCCGAATCAATCAGCGCTCTGACAGTGAAGGTGCTCTCGTTGTGACATATGGTCATACCATGGCTGTACCTAAGAGCATGCTTCGACTGGTAGGCACATTTGAAATATTGGCCTTAATAGAGGCCACATGAAATTTAGTAGAAATCTCAGTAATGTCTGTGCTGTCAGATATCTGAGCTATTCCCTCACTTTGATCCCGGTGAATCATAGAGTGGTGTCTCTGTTTACATTTGGAACAATTAAACAGACTTTTACAATTTTTGACTTCATGTGAGTCCGATAAACAGTTTAGGCAGACGTGGAGTTTTCTGACAGCATTTTACCGTGCGTTAGGCTGCATCTCAATGAATCTTTGACAATTTTTCAAAATGTGCGATTGAGATGAGCACGGTTTACATTAAATATTGTTTTTCTTGGTCTGATGGGAATTTATGGGCTTGGATCCAATCTTTGACTGCAAGGTTGGTATCCGACCTTCACCATGAGCCGACTTAATATTAGGTTGAGTACTCAACTCGCCTTTGAGGTTTGATACTCTCTCAAGCGTTTTAACCCGTTTGGTTAAAAACTTGTCTAACTCAACCCATTTTGGGATCTCTGAATCCGAATCCAGAGATTGTTCCCAAAGCGACAGTGTATAGTCCGGCAGTCGGATAGAACACAGGTACGTAAATATGGCATCCCAGGTATCTATATTGATGTCATGTTATTGTAAAGCTGAAATGCTGCTATTTATCTCCCGCTGTAAATTTCTGAGTTCGGTCTCAGATTCTGTTGAAATTTGCGGAAGCTTGAATATAAATTTAATTGTGTGTTGACAAGCACTCGCTTCTTTTCACATTTACACAACAAATTATTCCAAGTCAATGCGAATCCGTCATTCGTCAGTGGCGCTTTCGAAACGATAGCTTTTTCCTCACCTCGCGTTTTTTTATTCAAACGGAATAACTTTTCAACCGGAGATAGTCTTCAGTTATTCCCATAAATGGCGACAAATAAATCCCTAAAAAAGGGCCATTTTAAAACATTTCTGTATCATATGGCGGTAAATTGATGGAATACCTCACGGGTTCTACAGTTTGTTGTAACCTTTGGTTGAAAGCCGTGAGGTTATGCATGTGTTCGCCCATCAAGGCCGCGCAACACACATAAGCGTGGTAACAGCTTGAATATTTAAGCTTAATGTCTTCAATTGACCTTGTGTCGGAAGGATTCACCTTTGGTAAACACAACTTGTATTCTGACTTTACCTATGCCCACAGAGATTTCAGTTCAGTTTGTTGTACTTCAAGAGAGTAGGTACTAGGGATGGCAAAATTTTTCTTTTAATCGATTAAATAATCAAATGATTAATTGCGAGATATAAAAAAATAATTGAAATTAATGTAAAAAAATCGATTAATCGATTAATTCTAATGTTTCCAAATAATACTAAATTGCACAAAGACCACCACCAAGTTTCAGCGCCGAATCTTGTATTATAATGCTCTATCACAGAGTCCCAGACATATCCTAAAAGAGAAAATGGCCTATATTTGAAGTTAAGTAGCATAATGACATTAAATTTTTCAAAATATGTACAGCAATATTAAAGTAAACGAATTGCCTCATGCTTGAAAGACTATGTTTTGCAACTTTGCGTAAAAATAAAACCAATAAAATATATATAAAATAAATAAACATTCAAATTATGTTGGTATATGTATACACAAAATCAAAAACGGAAATAAAATTAAAATATCGTATTAAAAATTCATTTGTCTTAGCATAAATGAAAATATATTCATTGAAGTCAAGAAAATTTATTCTCTGTTAACCCAAATTTGAAGAAAAAGCAATTTCGATAAACGTTTTGTTGTCAAACGATTGCGTTTTTCGGTTGCAGTTGCACCCGCTTTTGAGAAAAGCCGCTCAGCTGGTATTGAAGTACCAAGTAGATGACAATGCTTTTTTGAAAGTCTGTACAGTTTTGGGTAAACGGTTTTCATTTCTTCCCAAGCATCAATAGTGTTTCGACTTAGTTCTAATACCTGACAATTCAAATAAAAGCTCAATTCATCTTGTGGAGATATAAAATCGTTGTCCTTCCTCCTTCTTTTGTGCACTAGAGTTTTATGAGGAGCCCAGAGGTCAAACTCATTCTCTACCGATTCCACTGACGACTCGCTCCCCGTTTCCATAGTATCATCTGCAACTGTTATTTCAGTACGTAAAAACTTTATAACTGGGGACAACGCTAATGGGCCTTTGAAATGAATTATTTTGAATCTCGGGTCGAGTTATGTTGATGCAGCTAGCAAAAAGGAATGTTCGATGTAGCTAAATCTACGATCAAACTGATTTAACACGACATCTTTTAGTTTTTGGCTGGCTGTTTAGCTGTTATTCTCACTATTTGTTCCCGACCACAGTGAATTAATGGAATCACTTGACTTAACGTTGCTCGTTGTTCACTACTTAGTTGTACAGTCATTCCCTCTAATGGTCTCAATATACTGAGTATTTCTATGATATCATCTTTTTCCTTAGATGTTATCATTACCGGTGCGTCAGAATAGTTGAGGAATATTTGGTTAATATATGAACATAGTTTAATGAACCGTTCAAGCATGTAGTAGGTCGAATTCCAACGTGTTTTCACGTCCAAAATTGGCTTTAGCATTTTGCTTTCAGCTACTCCGGCAGCAGCTTGCATATTTCGAAGATCATCTTTAGATTTAACATTTCTTACATTAAATATTGTTTTTCTTGGTCTGATGGGACTTTATGGGCTTGGATGCAATCTTTGACTGCAAGGTTGGTATCCGAACTTCACCATGAGCCGACTTAATATTAGGTTGAGTACTCAACTCGCCTTTGAGGTTTGATACTCTCTCAAGCGTTTTAACCCGTTTGGTTAAAAACTTGTCTAACTCAACCCATTTTGGGATCTCTGAATCCGAATCCAGAGATTGTTCCCAAAGCGACAGTGTATAGTCCGGCAGTCGGATAGAACACAGGTACGTAAATATGGCATCCCAGGTATCTATATTGATGTCATGTTATTGTAAAGCTGAAATGCTGCTATTTATCTCCCGCTGTAAATTTCTGAGTTCGGTCTCAGATTCTGTTGAAATTTGCGGAAGCTTGAATATAAATTTAATTGTGTGTTGACAAGCACTCGCTTCTTTTCACATTTACACAACAAATTATTCCAAGTCAATGCGAATCCGTCATTCGTCAGTGGCGCTTTCGAAACGATAGCTTTTTCCTCACCTCGCGTTTTTTTATTCAAATGGAATAACTTTTCAACCGGAGATAGTCTTCAGTTATTCCCATAAATGGCGACAAATAAATCCCTAAAAAAGGGCCATTTTAAAACATTTCTGTATCATATGGCGGTAAATTGATGGAATACCTCACGGGTTCTACAGTTTGTTGTAACCTTTGGTTGAAAGCCGTGAGGTTATGCATGTGTTCGCCCATCAAGGCCGCGCAACACACATAAGCGTGGTAACAGCTTGAATATTTAAGCTTAATGTCTTCAATTGACCTTGTGTCGGAAGGATTCACCTTTGGTAAACACAACTTGTATTCTGACTTTACCTATGCCCACAGAGATTTCAGTTCAGTTTGTTGTACTTCAAGAGAGTAGGTACTAGGGATGGCAAAATTTTTCTTTTAATCGATTAAATAATCAAATGATTAATTGCGAGATATAAAAAAATAATTGAAATTAATGTAAAAAAATCGATTAATCGATTAATTCTAATATTTCCAAATAATACTAAATTGCACAAAGACCACCACCAAGTTTCAGCGCCGAATCTTGTATTATAATGCTCTATCACAGAGTCCCAGACATATCCTAAAAGAGAAAATGGCCTATATTTGAAGTTAAGTAGCATAATGACATTAAATTTTTCAAAATATATACAGCAATCTTAAAGTAAACGAATTGCCTCATGCTTGAAAGACTATGTTTTGCAACTTTGCGTAAAAATAAAACAAATAAAATATATATAAAATAAATAAACATTCAAATTATGTTGGTATATGTATACACAAAATCAAAAACGGAAATAAAATTAAAATATCGTATTAAAAATTCATTTGTCTTAGCATAAATGAAAATATATTCATTGAAGTCAAGAAAATTTATTCTCTGTTAACCCAAATTTGAAGAAAAAGCAATTTCGATAAACGTTTTGTTGTCAAACGATTGCGTTTTTCGGTTGCAGTTGCACCCGCTTTTGAGAAAAGCCGCTCAGCTGGTATTGAAGTACCAAGTAGATGACAATGCTTTTTTGAAAGTCTGTACAGTTTTGGGTAAACGGTTTTCATTTCTTCCCAAGCATCAATAGTGTTTCGACTTAGTTCTAATACCTGACAATTCAAATAAAAGCTCAATTCATCTTGTGGAGATATAAAATCGTTGTCCTTCCTCCTTCTTTTGTGCACTAGAGTTTTATGAGGAGCCCAGAGGTCAAACTCATTCTTTACCGATTCCACTGACGACTCGCTCCCCGTTTCCATAGTATCATCTGCAACTGTTATTTCAGTACGTAAAAACTTTATAACTGGGGACAACGCTAATGGGCCTTTGAAATGAATTATTTTGAATCTCGGGTCGAGTTATGTTGATGCAGCTAGCAAAAAGGAATGTTCGATGTAGCTAAATCTACGATCAAACTGATTTAACACGACATCTTTTAGTTTTTGGCTGGCTGTTTAGCTGTTATTCTCACTATTTGTTCCCGACCACAGTGAATTAATGGAATCACTTGACTTAACGTTGCTCGTTGTTCACTACTTAGTTGTACAGTCATTCCCTCTAATGGTCTCAATATACTGAGTATTTCTATGATATCATCTTTTTCCTTAGATGTTATCATTACCGGTGCGTCAGAATAGTTGAGGAATATTTGGTTAATATATGAACATAGTTTAATGAACCGTTCAAGCATGTAGTAGGTCGAATTCCAACGTGTTTTCAGCTACTCCGGCAGCAGCTTGCATATTTCGAAGATCATCTTTAGATTTAACATTTCTTTTTAGCCACTTAACTATTTCTTTGCCTTTTACAACAACTGCATTTACTTCAGGATTGTTCAGTGAGTTTTCACATAACAAATTGAGGGTGTGTGCAAAACAGGAAATATGGCGTTTTTTGCCAAATGAATCAAGTACTGCTTTCACGATGTTTGCACCATTGCCGGTCACTACAGCCATTACTTGTTTTTCTTCAATAGAAAAGTCTTTCAAAGCAGCAATGAGAACTTCGGAACCCACATGAATGGTCATAATAAGCATATATCATTTTTAGATTATCTAGAGATTTTACTACAAAATAAATATGAAAAGTTTTAGTAATACATACATTTCTTTTTCATCGTACATATATTGCAAATTTTGTAAAGAGTAGTTGTTTTCAATTTAAGAGCCTTTATTTTACCAAAAAGCGTCATTAATTATGTCAATTTGTTTTGCATGTTTTAATATATGCAATATTTCAACAAAGCAAAGGTAGTTATCTATGACTATCTGTTTCTTTGATATGAAGCGAAAAGTTTCGCATTTTCGAAGACTTGAAATGCCGAGTTGCAGCAGCAAACCAATTAATGAAAGCCCTTAATGAGTGTGGGGCCAAGCTTCAGCAGCAAAAAACCGAATGAAAGCAGCATGAGAGAGCTACCCAGCTGTAGCAGTAAAAATCCTCAACCCCTCATTTCTAAAGTCTTCGAAAATATTGAAAACTTTTCGCTTCATGGCTCAAAGAACCAAAAGCTACAACATGGAATAGTGGAAATGGTTATCATGGATAACCTACCTTTTGACTTTGTTGAATGTACATATATTAAAATACATTACAAAACAAATTAATAACTAATGACGCTTTTTGTTCATTTATTTTTTAAAAGGTAAAGGCTTCTTAAGTTTCATGAAACAACCTATTTTCTATTTACAAAGTCCCAACAAGAAATACCATCAAGGCTCACATTGAAAAAATGTACGATGAAGACAAAGAAAAATGTGTAGCTAAACACTTTTTCATATTTGAGTTTAACGACAGATATCTGGACTGATGTAGAAATGAATAGCATGCTTGGGGTAATTGCGTTGTGTAAATGGGACGAAGCAATTTAATGGAACAATTGGCGTATATAAATTAACGGAAGCACGTACTGCATCACATATTTCCGAAGTTCTCATTGCTGCTTTCAGAGACTTTTCTATTGACGAAAAACAAGTAATGACTGTACAATGGTGCAAACATGGTGATTCATTTGGCAAAAAACGCCATATTCCCCGTTTTGCACACACCCTTAATTTGGTATGTGAAAATTCACTGAACAATCCTGAAGTAAATGCAGTTGTTGTAAAATGCAAAGAAATAGTTAAGTGGCTAAAAAGAAGTGTTAAAGCTAATGATGATCTTCGAAATATGCAAGCTGCTGCCGGAGTAGCTGTAGGCAAAATGCTAAAGCCAATTTTGGACGTGAAAACACGTTGGAATTCGACCTACTACATGCTTAAACGGTTCATTAAACTATGTTCATGTATTAACCAAATACTCCTCAACTATTCTGACGCACCTGTAATGATGACATCTAAGGAAAAAGATGATATCATGGAAATACTTTGTATATTGAGACCATTAGAGGCAATGACTGTACAACAGTGGCGCTCAACGCAATAAAAATCCAAACACGCGTGTTTGACTGATAATTCTGCTACTGCGAAAAATATCACACGCACACGAAAGCGGCTGAACACGTACGCTAGATACGTAAGAAAATATATAGCAATGTTTGTGCAGCGCAAACGTAAAATGTAGTAGTATTAAGCACCACTACTGTACAACTAAGTGGTGAACAACGAGCAACGTTAAGTCAAGTGATTCCATTAGTTCACTGTGGTCGGGAACAAATAGTGAGAATAACAGCTAAACAGCCAGTCACTAAAAACTAAAAGATGTCGTGTTAAATCAGATTGATCGTAGATTTGGCTACACCGAACATTCCTTTTTGCTAGCTGCATCAACATTACTCGACCCGAGATTCAAAAAAATTAATTTATAAGACCCATTAGCGTTGTCCCCAGTTATAAAGTTTTTACGTACTGAAATAACAGTTGCAGATGATACCATGGAAACGGGCAGCGAGTCGTCAGTGGAAACGGTAGAGAATGAGTTTGACCTCTGGGCTCCTCACAAAACTCTAGTGTACAAAAGAAGGAGGAAGGACAACGATTTTACATATCCACAAGATGAATTGAGCTTTTACTTGAATAGTCAGGTATTAGAACTAAGTCGAAACACTATTGATGCTTGGGAAGAAATGAAAACCGTTTATCTAAAACTGTACGGACTTTCAAAAAAGTATTGTCATCTACTTGGTACCTCAGTACCAGCTGAGCGGCTTTATTCAAAAGCGGGTGCAACTACGACCGAAAAACGCGACAACAAAACATTTATCGAAATTGCTTTTTCTTCAAACTTGGTTGAACAGAGAATAAATTTTCTTGACTTCAAAGAATATATTTTCATTTATGCTAAGACAAATGAATTTTTAATACGATATTTTAATTTTAATTCCGTTTTTGTTTTTGTGTATATACCAACATAATTTGAACGTCTGAAATAAGAATATAGTCTCTTATATTTTATTGGTTTTATTTTTACACAAAGTTGCAAAACATAGTCTTTCAAGCAAGAAGCAATTCTTTTAATTTAAGATTTCTGTACATATTTTGAAAAATTTAATGTCATTGTGCTACTTAACTTCAAATATAGGCCATATTCTCTTTTAGGATATGTCTGGGACTCTGTGATAGAGCATTATAATACAAGATTCGGAGCTGAAACTTGGTGGTGGTCTTCATGCAATTTAGTATTATTTGAAAACATTGAAATTAATCGATTAATCGATTTTTTTACATTAATTGCAATTATTTTTTTATATCTTGCAATTAATCATTTGATTATTTAGTCGATTAAAAAAAAATTTTGCCATCCTTAGAGCTAAGATAAACTATAATTATTTAGTAATTAGTAGAGTAGAAAAAGGTGTTATTTGCACTCAGTTGCGATGTAATGTAGTAGAATGTGTAGCTTTTAGTTTGTAAGCAAAAACCAAAATCGACATTTGCTTCTAAGAACCATAATTAAATTTGTAAAAGCTAACCTCTAATTCGAATTTTTATAAGAGTTAAGAGCAAAAATAAATTTGAAAGATGGATACTGAAACGATAAAGGCAATGACGGTAGAGACGTTAAAAGAGAAACTAAGACAACGAGGGTTATGCGTTACCGGTAGGAAAAGGAGTTGCAACTGCTTTTGCTACAACACTTAAGTAGTTTTCGGTGATGAGCAAGATGAAGGGGAGTGCGAGAACGAATCGGAAAATTCGTTGTACGTTGACGTAAGAGCTGCTCTATGGAATTCGCAAAGGGTGTCATTTTCGTTGCGCGACATTGCAGACAGTGTTTCAGATTTTTTTCGTGAAGATACTTGCGACGTTCCTCACTGGGTTGAGGAATAGGATATAGCTGACACGGTCGGTTGGAATAAGTTAGAAGGATTTGTATACACTAAACAACTACTTAAGGAAGCACCGAAATCGTTCGCACGTGGACTTGGAGAAGTAAGAGACTGGGCTAGTTTAAAGCGTTAGTGACGATGAGTTTGGGGAAAAATTATGTGCATCTGAAGTGCATCGAGCATTATGAAACCAGCGCATACAGCCAAAAGAAAGTTTTCAGGAATACCTTTAGGCTATCTTAGAATTAGGGAATCAAATCTCCTTAGATGAAAGAAGCGTAGTAGAGTATTTAAGGCAAATAAGAGTATGTTATTTCAAGCCAAAACGGTGGGAGAATTAAAGAAACAAATTCGCATATACGAGAAAGTTAGAAGAGTACAAGCTGCAGTAGATAAAGGATACGTGGAACGGTTCGCTACAGAGAGTAAAGAATCAATGAAAAGGAAGTATTTTAAGTGTTACAAGGAAGGTCACATAGCAAGAGCCTGTTCGAAGGCTAGGCCAAATAAAGTTGTTTATTTTAAGTGCAAACAGAAGGGACATTATTCTCAGCAGTATAAAGAGCAGAGAGATAAGACGATAAAAAGTGAACGGACAAATAAAATTGATAACAAATTAGAAACGTCTACCATTAAAGGTACATATATTAAAATACATTACAAAACAAATTGATAATTAATGACGCTTTTTGTTCATTTATTTTTTAAAAGGTAAAGGCTTCTTAAGTTTCATGAAGCAACATTTTCCTCTTTACAAAGTCCCAACAAGAAATACCATCAAGGCTCACATTGAAAAAATGTACGATGAAGAAAAAGAAAAATGTGTAGCGATACTAAAAACTTTTTCATATTTGAGTTTAACGACAGATATCTGGACTGATGTAGAAATGAATAGCATGCTTGGTGTGACCATTCATGGTGTAAATGGGACGAAGCAATTTAATGGAACAATTGGCGTATATAAATTAACGGAAGCACGTACTGCATCACATATTTCCGAAGTTCTCATTGCTGCTTTCAGAGACTTTTCTATTGACGAAAAACAAGTAATGACTGTACAATGGTGCAAACATGGTGATTCATTTGGCAAAAAACGCCATATTCCCCGTTTTGCACACACCCTTAATTTGGTATGTGAAAATTCACTGAACAATCCTGAAGTAAATGCAGTTGTTGTAAAATGCAAAGAAATAGTTAAGTGGCTAAAAAGAAGTGTTAAAGCTAATGATGATCTTCGAAATATGCAAGCTGCTGCCGGAGTAGCTGTAGGCAAAATGCTAAAGCCAATTTTGGACGTGAAAACACGTTGGAATTCGACCTACTACATGCTTAAACGGTTCATTAAACTATGTTCATGTATTAACCAAATACTCCTCAACTATTCTGACGCACCTGTAATGATGACATCTAAGGAAAAAGATGATATCATGGAAATACTTTGTATATTGAGACCATTAGAGGCAATGACTGTACAACAGTGGCGCTCAACGCAATAAAAATCCAAACACGCGTGTTTGACTGATAATTCTGCTACTGCGAAAAATATCACACGCACACGAAAGCGGCTGAACACGTACGCTAGATACGTAAGAAAATATATAGCAATGTTTGTGCAGCGCAAACGTAAAATGTAGTAGTATTAAGCACCACTACTGTACAACTAAGTGGTGAACAACGAGCAACGTTAAGTCAAGTGATTCCATTAGTTCACTGTGGTCGGGAACAAATAGTGAGAATAACAGCTAAACAGCCAGTCACTAAAAAACTAAAAGATGTCGTGTTAAATCAGATTGATCGTAGATTTGGCTACACCGAACATTCCTTTTTGCTAGCTGCATCAACATTACTCGACCCGAGATTCAAAAAAATTAATTTATAAGACCCATTAGCGTTGTCCCCAGTTATAAAGTTTTTACGTACTGAAATAACAGTTGCAGATGATACCATGGAAACGGGCAGCGAGTCGTCAGTGGAAACGGTAGAGAATGAGTTTGACCTCTGGGCTCCTCACAAAACTCTAGTGTACAAAAGAAGGAGGAAGGACAACGATTTTACATATCCACAAGATGAATTGAGCTTTTACTTGAATAGTCAGGTATTAGAACTAAGTCGAAACACTATTGATGCTTGGGAAGAAATGAAAACCGTTTATCTAAAACTGTACGGACTTTCAAAAAAGTATTGTCATCTACTTGGTACCTCAGTACCAGCTGAGCGGCTTTATTCAAAAGCGGGTGCAACTACGACCGAAAAACGCGACAACAAAACATTTATCGAAATTGCTTTTTCTTCAAACTTGGTTGAACAGAGAATAAATTTTCTTGACTTCAAAGAATATATTTTCATTTATGCTAAGACAAATGAATTTTTAATACGATATTTTAATTTTAATTCCGTTTTTGTTTTTGTGTATATACCAACATAATTTGAACGTCTGAAATAAGAATATAGTCTCTTATATTTTATTGGTTTTATTTTTACACAAAGTTGCAAAACATAGTCTTTCAAGCAAGAAGCAATTCTTTTAATTTAAGATTTCTGTACATATTTTGAAAAATTTAATGTCATTGTGCTACTTAACTTCAAATATAGGCCATATTCTCTTTTAGGATATGTCTGGGACTCTGTGATAGAGCATTATAATACAAGATTCGGAGCTGAAACTTGGTGGTGGTCTTCATGCAATTTAGTATTATTTGAAAACATTGAAATTAATCGATTAATCGATTTTTTTACATTAATTGCAATTATTTTTTTATATCTTGCAATTAATCATTTGATTATTTAGTCGATTAAAAAAAAATTTTGCCATCCTTAGAGCTAAGATAAACTATAATTATTTAGTAATTAGTAGAGTAGAAAAAGGTGTTATTTGCACTCAGTTGCGATGTAATGTAGTAGAATGTGTAGCTTTTAGTTTGTAAGCAAAAACCAAAATCGACATTTGCTTCTAAGAACCATAATTAAATTTGTAAAAGCTAACCTCTAATTCGAATTTTTATAAGAGTTAAGAGCAAAAATAAATTTGAAAGATGGATACTGAAACGATAAAGGCAATGACGGTAGAGACGTTAAAAGAGAAACTAAGACAACGAGGGTTATGCGTTACCGGTAGGAAAAGGAGTTGCAACTGCTTTTGCTACAACACTTAAGTAGTTTTCGGTGATGAGCAAGATGAAGGGGAGTGCGAGAACGAATCGGAAAATTCGTTGTACGTTGACGTAAGAGCTGCTCTATGGAATTCGCAAAGGGTGTCATTTTCGTTGCGCGACATTGCAGACAGTGTTTCAGATTTTTTTCGTGAAGATACTTGCGACGTTCCTCACTGGGTTGAGGAATAGGATATAGCTGACACGGTCGGTTGGAATAAGTTAGAAGGATTTGTATACACTAAACAACTACTTAAGGAAGCACCGAAATCGTTCGCACGTGGACTTGGAGAAGTAAGAGACTGGGCTAGTTTAAAGCGTTAGTGACGATGAGTTTGGGGAAAAATTATGTGCATCTGAAGTGCATCGAGCATTATGAAACCAGCGCATACAGCCAAAAGAAAGTTTTCAGGAATACCTTTAGGCTATCTTAGAATTAGGGAAGCAAATCTCCTTAGATGAAAGAAGCGTAGTAGAGTATTTAAGGCAAATAAGAGTATGTTATTTCAAGCCAAAACGGTGGGAGAATTAAAGAAACAAATTCGCATATACGAGAAAGTTAGAAGAGTACAAGCTGCAGTAGATAAAGGATACGTGGAACGGTTCGCTACAGAGAGTAAAGAATCAATGAAAAGGAAGTATTTTAAGTGTTACAAGGAAGGTCACATAGCAAGAGCCTGTTCGAAGGCTAGGCCAAATAAAGTTGTTTATTTTAAGTGCAAACAGAAGGGACATTATTCTCAGCAGTATAAAGAGCAGAGAGATAAGACGATAAAAAGTGAACGGACAAATAAAATTGATAACAAATTAGAAACGTCTACCATTAAAGGTGGAATGATTTTCGTTGATGCAGCTATCAATGGTTTTACCTTCACTGCACTAGTGGATACATGATGTATCGTGTGTGTCATGAGGTATGATACCATAGTGATGTAAGGAGATATAAAGCTATCTGGAGAAAAACAAAAACTGTTCGCTGTAAGTAAAGGCGTGCTTAAAACATTAGGCAGCTTTACGGCCGAAATTTCAATTGAAGGTGTGTCATTATATGTAACATTTCACGAGGTTAGGGAAAGTGATATTTCGTATGCAGCCATGATCGGAAATGATGTACTTCAAGATGTTGAGTTAGTTTTTAGAGAAGGTAGTGGTGAGTTCTATATACCTGTGAGGACTGCTGAGAGCAGCGAAGCACGCAGGGATCGGGAGATTCATGGGGGTGCGTGTGGTGGAGCTGAAGAGTTTGGGTCAACACACCAGGGTGCATGCAGTCATGTTGTAGTGTTTGTGTCAGCTCACCAGGGTGCAAGAGGTGATAATGAAGACTTTGTGTCAATTTTGTGTTGAGGTTTTCGAGGAACAAAAAGACATTACCGGACCGGTATTAGAAACGAGCTCGGAAGCATTGGTGATAATGGGTTTAGCGAAGATTTTGGGGTATTGTATTCAATTGGAACGGCAATATCTGAGGAGTCAGATAAAATGAATCTATCGCATCTGCAGATAGACGAGGCTAAAGTAGTTAGCAGTTGGACTAATTGTTATTATCCTAAGAAGCCTACTAAAACGCTTGTACAGATGAAATTGTTATTAAAGAGTGAGAAACCGATATTTTAACGGCCACGTAGGATGAATCTATCGCATCTGCAGATAGACGAGGCTAAAGTAGTTAGCAGTTGGACTAATTGTTATTATCCTAAGAAGCCTACTAAAACGCTTGTACAGATGAAATTGTTATTAAAGAGTGAGAAACCGATATTTTAACGGCCACGTAGGATGTCGCAGGCGGATCAACCATGTGTTGACGAGAAAGCTTAAAGAGGGTATTATTCAGAATAGCGTGTCGCAATTCGCGTTGTGTTAGTTACAAAGAAAACGGATCAAACCGGTTTTGTCGTGATTATCGCAAGATAAATAAACAAATAATCAGGGAAAATTTTCCAATGACAGTGGTGGATGAATCGTTAGACAGATTACAGGGAGCAAGAGTCTTCACCACATTAGACTTGAAAAACGGAACTCAGAACGGCCAATACGAGTTTTGTTTTGTGCCATTTGGGATTAATACAAAGTGCGTTTCAAAGTAAACAGGACTAAAAAAAAGAACAAATGGTTTTTTTGACAAAATCAATTTATTTTGTTCAAAATAGTCTCCTTCTGCTTCAATATAGCTTTTTGCACGGTCCAAAAGCATGTTTAGCTCGTTGGCCGGTATGGCCGCCAGTATGCCGGTGCAAGCCTTTTGATTGGCCTCTACGTCTGCATAACACTTTCCTTTCATGGGCAAATGCATTTTTCCGAAAAGGAAGAAGTCGCACGGTGTCATATCAGGTGAATACTGGGAGTGGTTAATGGTTAAAATGTGACTTTTGGTCAAATGATCGGTCACAAGCGTCGATCGATGAGATGGCGCATTATCGTGCAACAAACGCCAACTTGCATCTTCGCGATTTTTGGGCCGAATACGGCGCACCAAACGCTTCAAAACTCCAAGGTAGAATACCGCATTAACGTTTTGGCCAGATTTAACAAACTCTCTGTGGACAATACCCTTGGACTCATAAAAACAAATCAACATTGTCTTCACTTTTGACTTCTCCATGCGCGATTTTTTGGGTTTCTGCTCGTCCGGTGCCTTCCATTTAGCACTCTGGCGTTTTGTTTCGGGTCATATTAGAAACACCACGTTTCATCACCAGTCATAATTTTGTAAAGGAAGTTTTTGTCCTTTTTGACCTGTGTAATGATATCCTTCAAATGTTGGATTCTGAGCAATT
Source organism: Bactrocera neohumeralis (assembly GCF_024586455.1). Taxonomy (NCBI): domain Eukaryota; kingdom Metazoa; phylum Arthropoda; class Insecta; order Diptera; family Tephritidae; genus Bactrocera; species Bactrocera neohumeralis. Next base: position 18,258,571 of record NW_026089624.1, read on the forward strand.
TTTGGTCGTCAGTCAATTTGTGCGCAACAAACCGTGCAAACACCTTTCGTAAGCCCAAAATGTTCGGTCAAAATGCGATAAATCGATGTTTCGGAGATGTTCAATTTTCGATAAAGATAACAGATTTCCACGCACCAGTCGACATATAGATGGCGCCACCAGAGAGCGCTAGATTTGAAAAGTCCTGTTTACTTTAGATAGCAAATATTTCAGGCGGTTCATCCAAAATTATGCAGTTAATGCGAAGCCGCTAACAGATATGCTTCGCCAGGACGAAAAATTTGGGTTGAGTGAAGAAGAACTCTTAGCAATTCAAGATCTGAAGAGTGCGTTGGTAAATGCGCCCGCACTGAAACTTTTCAATCCATATGCAGAAACAGATGTGCATGCTGATGCGTTAAAATTAGGCTACCGCGCAGTCTTATTACAAAGGGATTATTTTTTAAGAAATGACTTATGGAAGAAGAAATTGTAAAGTTAGCACATACCCAGGATCATTTTACAGCAAAAAGAACACAGGAGCTAGTAGAAGGAAATTATTATATACCAAACTTGAGCAAAAAAGTACAAAATGTAGTAACTTCGTGTGTAGAGTGCATAGTAATAGATGCGAAAAGGGGTAAGAAAGAGGGCTTGTTGACACCAATCGACAAAATTTGTGAACCATTAGGTACTTACCATATTGACCATATTAGGGGCCGATAACCGAAACACGGAATTGGTATAATCATATATTAGTCATCATAGATGCGTTTTCGAAATTCGTTTGGTTGTACTCAACGAAATCAACCGGGGTGGAATAACAATACTTAGTTTTCGGCAAGCCGAAACGGACTGTAACGGATAGAGGAGTGGCTTTTACGTCAAAGACGTTTAACGAGTACTGCACGAGGGAGAGCATACAACACCTGTTGATTGCAACCTGTGTCCCGCGCGGCAACGGACACGTTGAACTCGTTCACAGGACCGTCGTTCCAATGCTGTCTAAGAAATGTCAAAGTAACCCAACCCAGTGGTACAACCACTTCGCAGAAGAACAATAGATTTTAAATAACACTGCACCACGCAGTACGAAAAAAACACCTGCTGTGAATAGAACATAGAAGATTTGGTGGCCATTAAGAAAACTCAGTTTGAGGTGGCTACGAAATAACGACCGAAGCATTTGGGACCGTACTAGGTAGTCGCCGAACCAAATCATGACAGGTTCGAGGTTGACAAAGTAGGAAACACGGAAGCACCAAAGAAGACCACTATAATGGTGGAAAACATGAAAAGGTAGGCTTAATTATTCGAGGTCGAATAATAGGTCAGGATACCCGACCGTAGGAGGGAATAATATACAGGAATATTGTCACTGCACGAATAATGTTTAGTTCAGATAGCAACATTGTAACTCATCTGTTAAGTAACAAAGCGTCCATCACCAGCCATCATTGTAACGGTCCATATTGATCGTCCATTTGTAACAGAAATTAAGAGTTAGTTTTTAAGAGTCAGTCGTTAAGTGAAGTTTGTAAAAAGCGGTCACGCCGCCGCGTGAAGTTCAATAAGTGCGAATAAAGTTAATAAGAAAAATTAAGAACGTGTATTTTTTAAAATAAATTGAATCTCACATTTATATCATATTATATCCTTTACCCAATGAAGTACTTATTTTCAAAATCGGTGATTTAGTGAATTTTTCAGAGGGTATTTGACGTGGCTTAGCCCAAAAATGATATCTCCGGGTGAAACTAAGCTAGAACTACCTTACATATATACAAAATTTCATCGATTTATCTGTCGTAGTTTATGAGAAAATAATTTTACAATTTTATCATGCTGTCAAATTCAACTTTCAATAACATTAACAAAAAATTAATTTTGACGAAATATTTATAACATATTATATCCCTCACCCAACTTAGCGAAATTTTCAGGGTCTATTTGACATGGTTTGATCCAAAAATGTTATCTTTGGTTGAAACTAAGCTAGAATTACACTATATATATACGAAGTGAAGAAGATTCCATACGAGAGCATTTTGATCCTTCAGTATATCATTAATTCCTGCCAAATTTCGTGAAGATCAAGGTCCAGACCTATTTCACTCATGCCCAATATGTTTAAAAAAACATGTCCATTTAAATTCATAAAGTATCACACATAAATTGTCCAAAGTCAATCGGAAATCATTACACCGGCTATATTGCAACCTTTGAACTGATTGCATTAACCATTACAATAATGTAATCTTCAGGACATGTTTCCACGCTATTTTACTTAGATAACTCAAATATCGACCGATATATCCGCTCAAAAGTAGAATATTTAAATCATGTCGTACCTATGTATATCTTCGCTGAGGTAATTTGTCGACCGATTTCACCTATCCTCGGTAACTTCAAGATGTTATATCATATATTCACACTCTGTATTGAGGAATCCGTTATTATGTTCATTTTTCAAAATGTTAGGATCAGCTCGTAGATAGGCGTAAGCGGCCACGCCCATAAAACGCGATTATAGGAAACCCTATACATACCCATGTTACATTGCGAATATGAAAAATCGGCGAAAACGAACTACAACCACGCCTACTTCTCATCTAACACAATTCCAGTATACAAATTAGGCAACAATGATGTATCGGAATAAGACTTTTCACAAATACTGCCTTTGAAATGTGGCAGCTTATGAACAAAAGCTATCCAAATCGGACCAAAACTGTTAAAATCCCAATATATGGACCGCAGTTCCTATTGCGAACCTTTTACCGATAATATAGGTCTGTCTCTGAAATATATTACAAAAACTCAGAGATAAATCTTTTCTGAAAATAATATGCTCATATCACAAAAATGGATTGAATCCAAATAATAATTCTCTTAATAGAAATATTTTTGAACTTACGGCTGAATTTATACTGCAAATATCAGTCAATATGTGAGTTATTTCAATGAAACTGAAGGTGTTATTTTGTAATAACAATGGATATTTGTGCATAAATTGAACAAAATCGGGTGAAAACTTGCCATAGCCGCTATATAACTAATATCAAGACTTTTAAACATCCGGTTGACTTTATACCGCATATATTGATGAAGGTATGTGAGATATCTTAGATAAAATCGGGTCAATACTACCCCTATCTTCCATATATGTGCCTTATTTAGAAATTTCAAGATTTCAAAATGAAAGAGGAATTTTTTCGCAACAATTTTGTAGTAAGGTTTTGCTCACAGCAGAAAATATTTCTCGTGCTTTGATTTTTGAAAGTTGCAAGAGTATGAAATGTTCGGTTACACCCGAACTTAGCTCTTCCATACTTGTTAAGAGTTATATTAGACAAATAGAAAGATGTAATATTTGAAAATGTTATTTCTCACCGACCTGTTGCATTTATTATATATTCGATCGTATAAGTCTTACAAAATTTTCAACCAAAACGGGAACCTTTTTAAAGGGGTAACTTTGAGAAATTATTGTAAGTAAAATCAGAAATAATTGAATCTCTCAATAAAATTCTTTTGGGTAATTTCCTTAAAAAAACAGCCCTCCTTTGAAAGTGAGCCTTGTGTTTTTTATTAAGCAAATTGCATACCTTCTTCATCTTCTGATTCTGAGTTTTCAGAGTTTGAGCTATCTTCCGACACAGCATCAGTTTGCATTGGATTTATCGTAATCGTCAACGCGGAATCGTCCCAGACCAAGCTTTCATCGGCAATCTTTAAGAAAAAAGAACATTTCGTAAGCACACAGAATTTTGAAAAGTACGCATTATCAACCTTAGGGCATGGCTGCCTGCCCGTGTACTTAAGACCGTTGTTTTTTAGACGAGCTATCGACACTCCGCATAATACGATCACCAAAAATGCACAAATCAAAATTATGAGCATTGTCGGATGTGAACTCTCGGCTACATACAAAGTAAATATTAATTATGATCTAATGTATGCTCACACAAATACAATAAACGTAGTATGTAAATATTAAACATAAAATTTTGATCTACCTTTGTGTATAATTGAATGAACATGTACTTTGGGCTCTTGTACATCATGTGAATGCATCATAGCATGTGCAAAGAGTCTGTTATCTGTAAAAAAAAACAAAATGGAATATATGTATATTTGTATCTACCCGTAATTCAACTTACCAAGCGATGTTGATCCTACACCGCCATTGACACCACTAATTCCATAAGATGAGTGTTCAGCTACACCAAAAATAGACGCTGTTGTAGTTGTAGTCTTAGGTGCAAGTTTGGGATGCAACACCGTTAAAGTCAATGTAAATTCTTGACTTTTAAACTCAGAATTAAGCTGTGTACAAGCTAATTTGAAAACACGATTTAAATAGTAAGCCGGCTTTTTGTTACTGTACAAAAGTGCCTTCAAAACCTCCAAATAATTTTCTACAGCATCATTGCCTATCATTTCCACGCCATCCTTATTAATATTGGTCTTTATATCCAGTGTTGAAGACAGCGATTCATCACCGTCTACCTGAATTTCCTCATGGTCTGGATTTAACGATGGAAACACAATAACACTACACGAGTCCAAGTTTTGCATATTTGACATAATTTTATTGTTTGCATTGACCACAGTTATGTTTATATCGCCAAGAATGTGAACACCGCGCTTAATTTCCGTATAAGATACCAAGTTATTTGTGTTACCTAAAATGTATCCTTCCTTTAGATAATAGCGGATATGAGTCATATTATTATGCCATAAATAAGCACTAAATTAAGATACAAAACTGTATTGTGCACAGGGGATTGTAGTAACAAGGAGCGCATGTGGGCTATACATTTTGAGAAAAGGGACGTGGCCGCAACCTGTAAGATGTGTAATGTACAAAACCACTTAAGACACAATAACCAAATTCGCTCAGGACTATTCACTTAAGCACCCCTAGACTCTGTCAAAATCGATGAAATCGGATAATAACCCCGCCCACTTCCTTTATAATGGTTCTTTTAAAAACTACTAAAAGCCCGATTCTCAATAAATAAATTCGCGAGAGACATTAAACTTTACATCCGAGGGGTGATAAGCCCATATTCTTTTTCCCAAGTACGGCAGATTTTTCGTGATGGGAGAAGTTTTGAAACTCAGAATCAGATAGCTTGGTCGTCGATAATAGAAAATATCTCAACCACCTTATCAAAATCATCAAAAAGAGAAAGTCGCCTCCTTTTTGGAACGGTGACCTTAAAAGCCTAAGAACTCATTTTATAAATATTTTCAATGGGAGTTACACGACCAAAATTTGGCAATTGTATAAAGATATCTGGATGAAATACAAAATAGCAATTAGGAAAGCAAAGGCGGACTCTTGGAAATATTTCCGCACGTTAATAGAAGGGTGCAAAAAATCAGCTAGACTGAGTAAGATACTGTCTCAGGAATACATAAATATATCTTGTTTAAAGACGAGGTGTAGAATCTGGACCTCCTTTGCCGAAGAATATTTAGGGGAAATCCTGGAAATATACATCTATGGTAGTCACCAAAAATCTGTGGAGATACAATGCGACATAGTTACAAATACGGCAGACCAATCCGACCACATAGTAAGCAAGAAGAAAATTATATACGCTATAAACAGCTTCCTGCCACTTAAAGCAGCGTGTCCACATGGTATTATTCACATATTGTTGGAGAAGCTAAAATAACCTATGGTTATAATGCTAGAAAATATATGTATTTCAGGCCCGCAACCAACTATCTAACACCCCAAAAAGGTGGAAAGAAGTCAACGTAATATTCCTCCCTAAACCGGCCAGAATAACCGGGAAAAATGCTGAAGGTTTTAGAAATGCTAATAGACTTGCACATAAGATCAATCCTCACGGATACCTTATCGAATGCGCAACATGCATCCATGGTCGATCAACAGAAACTTCCCTACACGAAGTGATAAATGTTACTGAAAAGTCACAAAATACTTCAATTTTATATTCCCTTATTCGATGGTACAACAATTTCCCTTCCCCCTACAGCTGGGAGTTGAAAAGCAGGTACTGGGGCCTTAAACCATATACATATAGTTATGTGGTTGTATACGGCCGTCATTAGGCCAGTTTTGACAAACGGAGCACTGGATTGGTGGCCAGCCAGTGGAGTACAAAACAGCCTATGCAGGGGTTACCGGTGTTATTAGGCCATGTCCGATTGATGTGTTCAATACACTCCACCATCAGCTGCACATAGACGTATTTACTCGGAAAATAGGAGCATGTTCTACTATAAGAATACAGGACTTAGGAGGCTAGAAAAGATTATGGACATAGCCACCACAAGTGGCAGAAGACACGAATTTTCAAGTTATCGACATCAGAAAATGTATTCACCTAGTGGTACTCAGAGTGTCTTTACCATATACCTATAAACATACTCTCGATGTTAGGGTAGCTTACAATTTAACTTAACTAATAAATTATTTATCTCAACATTAAAACGTAATATTATATTTAGTTTCCTATACATGTTTACTTAGTATTTGATAGCTTACCACTTATTATAATTTTAGCTTTTTCCTCGCTACTAATTTCCTCTTGCATGTGCTGCCCTTGATCGTTTACAGTGCTTGGTCTACTAGTTATGAAAGAAGTCTTTTGCGTATATGTTGTTATCTTAAATTTGTCTTTGAATTCCCCGACATTCATTTCACTATTGTCTGCTACTCCTTCTTCTGACATTACCAATTGGCTGGGCTCGTTAACCATGATATACGTCTCGATGGTAGGTAAACGAGTGGCGCTCTGATTAATGCACATCATGGATGTGCGAACCTCAATATTGCGACGGCCAATGGTTGGATAATCTTTAATATTAACATACTGAATTTTTTGCAGTAGCAGTTCAACATTGCTTTTGCTTTGACCTTGAATGTAAATTTCATTCATTTGAGCATTGGCTTGTACCTGTGAACCAGCCTCTAGCAAACTTTCTGGAGGAGGTAACAAGTGCTCCGCACAATTGGTTCCGCAGCGTACATCTTCCGCCGAAAGTATCGTATCGATTGATACTTTTATCTGAGATATATCTCCATTAAAACCATGTTTCAAACGATTTTCCGAACTCTGATAGCAGGCACCCACCGATAGAGTAGTGTTGACCCCATGAGCGGCATGTAACGGCCAATCGTCTATGACTTCCGGGTTATTGTGACGATCTTCAACCGAATTTTCAAAACGCACCCCATCAATATATATTTCAACTTTGGACAATTGATTGACGCTTAGAACATAGTGATGCCATTCGTTATCGCAGACGTGCGGTATTTTCCAACGCCACTCAGCAGGACTGAATATATTTAAGTCGCCTTCGTTAAAATTCTTACGCAATAACAATATCAATCGACAGTTGCGTACAAATAATGCCATATGATGTCGATTCATTTTATGATCATCGGCACTGCAAATGATGTGTTCCTTAATGTGTTTGTTGCCTGACGAGATGCTGGAGTGTCTGAAAATTGTTACTATACTGAACGAGCGAGTCGAAAAGTCATGGTGAAAAAGAAGTGCATCTGGTACGATAACACCAGTAGATCCATCGAAATGAAAAACAGGTTCAAACCCTTCATCATAACTGAGATCCTTTGTCCATTCAGCATTTCGCGGCAATAGGTCGATCAAGAGGCCAGTCGAGCAGTTGCTAATGTCACGATCGCAACCGAAAGAAATATGTTTTGTCTGAAAGAGTATTGAGTGGAAAACGATAATATTTAAGATCGAGAATTTTTTATGTGAAAATCATCACACAGAATTACATCAAACGTCCGATTGTGGTGATTTTAAGAACTTGAAAGTGACTGTTTGTATTAAAGGTTATAACTGAGAAAATGAAAACGTTAGGGAGAGATGAACACAAGGATTTCTTCCCCAAGAGAATAAAATGGCCCAATGGCTCTTTGGTGGACAATTCCATCGGCGAAAGGATACACAAAGCATTAAACTAACTTCCTACAATTAAATTTTTAAGGTATTTTTGGCATAACAGAAGGCTCCAAGTAGTCTTCTGCTCTAACCAGCAACTCCATCAACTTTCTGGTGGATATCCAAGCAGCAATTAAGGCTGTCCATAGCTCCTACAATAAGCCTTACTGATTAAGTCTTACAAGGATTCAATAACTAGACTTTCAGTGGACAACTGCGCAAAAATTACACAATCATATAAAAATAGAAAGAAATGAAAAGACTGATGAGATGGCCCGCTTGGACTGTAAACTGCCTTAGAGCATTAAGCTCTTTCAATAGTTACTTGAAGTTAAGGACTTTAGAGGAACACTCTTAACGCCGGGCATGCCAGAAAAGTACTTTGAGGGAGCGTTGATGGTGGACAGACTAGAAAACTTATAATAAGGTAAAAGGAAAATAAGTAACATCTTAGCGGTAATCACTAAGCATTTACCCCTAAGGTCTTACCTTCAAAAACGTGGTAAAGTGGAGTCGACAGAATGTAATGGAACATTACCTTTGCGAAAGTTCAGGCTTCCATCTGTTGAGACGAGATATCTTCCACGTCTCCCAAATCCGAACTTAATAGACATAGCTTTAGTGCGGCCGCCTGCAGTCTGGTGCCTCCCCTTTTAACCTACCAAGTGTTATAGAATTCTTAATAGTCCTAAGCACTTGAGAAATTTTATTTTTAAGACGAAAGAAATTTTCCACACTCATTCTAAAAAGCATAACAATAGCTAATATTCGCCAGATATGTCTCAGAGTGTCCTTTTCCTATTTCCATTTACGTTGCAAGCATAGATAACATTAAAAGTGCATAAATGAAACAGCTAAAAGCTATCCCAAAAACCGAGTTTGAGAAGTGCTTCCAGGATTGGAAAAAACGCTGGCATAAGTTTATAAAATCAAATAGGGACTAGTTTAAGGCAACAACATTAATCTAAACAAATGAATAAATATTTTTTACCAAAACAAAAACGAAAATGCCCATTATTTTTGAACACACCTCTTATTCACTTCTAGCTATAATTTAATTTTTTGTTACTTACCTTCAAAGCCACAGAGGTGTGAATGTTCAAATTCTGTTTGCCACAATATAAGTCACAAAGTTCCAGGCGTGCGTTTGGGAAGAGCGAAAGGCTTTCTGTTGTCGATGCCTAGATATGTACTAAATCTAGTTATATATATTTGCTAATTTTACGCATTTAAATGTTATTCGCCTCACCGTGTAGTCTATACGTTCGGGTATTCCTAGGAATCTCGCATCACAAACCCGACGCACCTTAATGCTCACCATAATTGGAGCCGACTCTTTCATCGCGCAATCGTATGCCACCACCGACAAAATGTGATTATGCGAAGCTTTGTGCGATAATGGTTCAGTATTCTTGATTGATCCCTCATTATCAATAATAAAAGGCTGATCATTATTGAGTATCTCGTATTTACAAACGTCGCCAAATAAAGGTGTACAATCCTTATCGGTCGCCTCAACGCGTATAATTTCTTTATATAAGCGCCCTTCATCAACTTCAGTTACATACGAGGGCTGAAGGAATGTTGGTGCATATTCATTAATATCAATAACCGTTATATGAACATTAGCCGTCGCCGAGTGGGTGCCATCGCAAAAAATGGCCATAATTTCAAAATGATAACTTTTACGTTTCTCACAATTAAGTGTGCGACGAGCCTTCAAAATCCCTAAATTGTTTACTAATTCAATCTGAAATTATAATACGCGCATTAATTATAGTTAGCTATCTTTTATGTTTATAATACGTACTTGGAATGGTATTTCATGATATGGTTTCTTTAATATTCGAAAGTTGCATATTTTCTCCTCATCTACTTTAATTAGCGGTGTTATTTCAACCAAAGTTTCATTTTCACGTATTAATCCATGATAAGATTTTTCCAAAACGTTTTCTGAAATCGTAATATGATATGGGAATTAATTATTTTTATGTTATCTCAATATCTTGCGCAGACTACATATACCCGTTTTATTGACCTTGTGGTTGTTAACTATAATCCTGGATAACCTTCAGTTTGGTTACGATCTATCTATCCACGGACTGTCTCAGGTTTGATATGGTAGGTACCATTTTCATCATATAAGGGGTTAAATGGGTTTCCAAAAATCGAATGTTTTTATTGTCTTATTAAATTCTAAAAAAACCTCTACAATATTGTCTTAAATTTTAAATTTTATCTGAGTAATGTTTTCGGAGATACAGTCTTGAGATCTTGTGCGCTCGAGGCTAAGTGCGACGCCTTTAAACATGTTTTTCTCGAAACTGTGTTTTTGAAGTCGGTTGGCTAGATTTCTCGAGAACAACTCAACCGATATTCATAAAATTTTACCCACATCTTTGAGATATCTGTGAAAAATCCAATTTTCAGTTTTGTTTCTACGTCCAAGTTCTGAGTTAAGGTTTTAACTAAAACACGTATATTTTCACTTTAGATGATCCTGTAAGGAGTTATCTCCTGGCAACGCTGGCGCATCTTTTGTCCGAGGGGTCACCGGAAATGGCGTCCCAATGGCCGAGTTTTAAATGTTTTTTTCCATAAATTTCATAATTTCTTTGTTAATAGTGTATTTTTGTAACAATAAATAATTCTAATAAAATATTTAAATTTTAATATGAGACAGAATTTTTGAAAAAAGCTGAGGAAACCCATGTGACCCCTTAACAAAACTGCGTGGAAAGAAATTTTCTAGTAGACTTGGACAAATACATCCGATATAGGGATTTCCAGTTGATCTTAAACTATATACTTGTATATAGGCTAATATGTACGATATTTTAATGATGAATTAAGTTATGGACAATAAATCTATATAAGAAGTTAGGTCTCACCATTATTTTATAAATTTTTGACCCACATATAAATGACAACTTTTAAAAAGGTTCGGACAAAAAGGGGTACATTGAATAGCGTTTAATAAAATGTGACGTTCCAAACTTAGTTAGCAAGTTTTTTCTCAACTGATTAACTTACCTTTTTGTGACAAGTAATCATCATCGTTTTCATTAGACAAACTCATCTGGTATTTGAGGGATGCCATGGACGAACCTGTTGCTCTCGCTAACCAACAGCTCAGCAACAGAAAACTGACCGCTAGAGATGCTAGTTTGCTATTACACATTCTGTTCAACCTTTTTGAAACTTTCTCGGTAGTAGAAACTTTCTTTTAGTTGTAATATTAACTATTTTCCTGACTATTTTTGAGTTTTACTTATTCTTGCGGGACTAAAGCCGCGTACTTATCCGAAGTTTCACTAAAAGTAAAACAAAAATCATACAATATTTTTTGAAAGAACTTCATTTACCATGTATATGTGGTATGTTAGCAGAGAATTTTAAAGAAAGAAAGCGCAAACGTTTAATCAAATACTATTGAGTATTAATTTGTAGTTTTCACATGAGGGAACACCAAAAATATCACTTCGAAAAGATACAGAGTATACACCAATGTGGGAAACGGGGAAAATACTATAAATAGACACACTCATTTTTCTTAAATGAATTATCGACGCACATACCTATTAAGATTTGTGTGTCCAATTTCTATGATTTGAAAAAAATTATATTTATGAAAAGGCTTAAGAATTAAAACGGAAGATAACTGGTATAACCCACAGAGTTCTTAATAAAAATATCTTCTTCTTTTTAATTGGCGTAGACACCGCTTACGCGATTATAGCCGAGTTAACAACAGCGCGCCAGTCGTTTCTTCTTTTCGCTACGTGGCGCCAATTGGATATTCCAAGCGAAGCCAGGTCCTTCTCCACTGGTCCATCCAACGGAGTGGAGGTCTTCCTCTTCCTCTGATTCCCCCGGCGGGTACTGCGTCGAATACTTTCAGAGCTGGAGTGTTTTCATCCATCCGGACAACATGGCCTAGCCAGCGTAGCCGCTGTCTTTTAATTCGCTGAACTATGTCGATGTCGTCATATATCTCGTACAGCTCATCGTTCCATCGAATGCGGTATTCGCCGTGGCCAACGCGCAAAGGACCATAAATCTTTCGCAGAACTTTTCTCTCGAAAACTCCTAAGGCCTGATGAGTCATCAGATGTTGTCATCGTCCATGCCTCTGCACCATATAACAGGACGGGAATTGTGAGTGACTTATAGAGTTTAGTTTTTGTTCGTCGAGAGAGGACTTTGCTTCTTAATTGCCTACTCAGTTCAAAGTAGCACCTGTTGGCAAGATTTATCCTGCGTTCGACTTCTAGGCTGACATTGTTGGTGGTGTTTACGGTGGTTCCAAGATAGACGAAATTATCTACAACTTCAAAGTTATGACTGTCTACAGTGACGTGAGTGCCAAGTCGCGAGCGCGACGACTGTTTGTTTGATGACAGGAGATATTTCGTCTTGCCCTCGTTCACTACCAGAACCAGAAAGCAGCTTTGAAATCGACGAAGAGGTTGTGTGCATCGATTCTTTTTCACGGGTCTTTTCCAATATTTGGCACATGGTGAAAATCTGGTCGGTTGTTGATTTTCCAGGTCTGAAGCCACACTGATAAGGTCCAATCAGTTTGTTGACGGTGGGTTTTAATCTTTCACACAATACGCTCGATAGCACCTTATACGCGGTAGTTGGCGCAGATTGTGGGGTCTCCTCTTTTATGGATTGGGCATAGCACACTTAAATTCCAATCGTTGGGCATGCTTTCGTCCGACCATATTTTACAAAGAAGCTGATGCATGCTCCTTATCAGTTCATCGCCGCCGCGGTTGAATAGCTCGGCCGGCAATCCATCGGCCCCCGCAGCTTTGTTGCTCTTCAGGCGGGTAATTGCTATTCGAACTTCTTCATGGTCGTGCAATGGAAAATCTGATCCATCGTCATCGATTGGGGAATCGGGTTCGCCTTCACCTGGCGTTGTACGTTCACTGCAATACAGCAGGTTGGAGAAGTGTTCCCTCCATAATTTAAGTATGCTCTGGGCATCGGTCACTAGATCACCTTTGGGGGTTCTACAAGAGTATGCTCCGGTCTTGAAACCTTCTGTAAGCCGCCGTATTTTTTCGTAGAGTTTTCGAGCATTACCCCTTTCGGCCAGCTTATCAAGCTCTTCGTACTCACGCATTTCGGCCTCTTTCTTCTTCTGTCTGCAAATGCGTCTCGCTTCCCTATTCAAATCTCGGTATCTATCCCATCCCGCACGTGTAGTGGTACCAGCTGTTCTTTTGCACTTTCCGAAAACCAATGGTTTCGGTTGCAGCTGTACGTAAGGAGTTTGAAATTCCGTCCCACAGTTCCCTTATACCGAGTTGTTGACGAGTGTTCTCAGAGAGCAGGAGTGCAAGCCGAGTAGAAAATCGTTCGGCTGTCTGTTGTGATTGCAGCTTCTCGACGTCGAACCTTCCTTGTGTTTGGTGGCGCGCGTTTTTTGCTGCACAGAGGCGGGTGCGAATCTTAGCTGCAACAAGATAGTGGTCCGAGTCCATGTTAGGACCTCGGAGCGTACGCACATCTAAAACACTGGAAACGTGTCTTCGGTCTATCACAACATGATCGATCTGGTTGGCAGTTTTTCGATCCGGAGACAGCCAGGTAGCTTGATGTATCTTCTTATGCTGGAATCTAGTACTACAGATAACCATATTTCGGGCCCCGGCGAAGTCGATCAGCCTCAACCCATTTGGGGATATTTCCTCGTGGAGGCTAAATTTACCGACCGTAGTGCCAAATATACCTTCTTTGCCCACCCTGGCGTTAAAGTCGCCAAGCACAATTTTGACATCGTGGCGGGGGCAGCCCTCATAAGCGCGCTCCAAGCACTCATAAAAGGCATCTTTGGTCACATCGTCCGTCTCTTTCGTCGGGGCGTGGGCGCAAATCAGCGATATGTTGAAGAACCTCGCTTTGGTGCGGATTGTGGCTAGACGTTCATTCACCGGAGTGAATGATAGTACTCGGCGACGGAGTCTCTCTCCCACCACGATTCCAACACCAAACTTGCGCTCCTTTATATGGCCACTGTAGTAAATGTCACAAGGACCTTCTCGTCTCTGTCCTTGTCCCGTCCATCGCATTTCTTGGACGGCGGTGATATCAACCTTTATTTTTACGAGGACATCAACCAGCTGGGCAGCGGCACCTTCCCAATTAAGGGACCGGACATTCCAGGTGCATGCCCTCAATTCGTAGTCCTTATTTCGTTTGCCATGGTCATCATCAAAAGGGGGTCTCTCATCCGAGGCTGATTGCTAATTTTCATTGGTAGCATTTTTTACGTGGCGGATCCCAAACCCAGCGCAAACCCAGCGCACAACTTTAGCTCGCCTTCAAACGGATGTTCTTAGGCTACCCAGAGGATACTTGGTCAAAGATCGGAAGTAGTGAGCTGCTTGAGTCATATGTAAAAGAATCGTTACTGGCCACTCCCAAGTGAATGGCGATCAGAGAACTTTCCTCACTTGCGTGAACTTCTACATATGACTCCATCCTCCTAAAATAATAAAAATATCATATAATATAAATTTTTCAACTCATGGTAGATTGTGCCAATACTTGGGCATTTGGCGCCCGCATTGTTTATGCGTAGTAGATATAAGTTACTTTTGAAACGAAACCTAAATTTCCATTGAGTAAAGCACATCATTTTGTAGACTGTAATTCTAGAGATCTCTATGTTTGATTTTTAGTAAAACCTTAAAACAGTTCGCTTATTTTCGGTAAGGACCCTCCGAAAACGGTGCGCACAACCCTAATCATGACTCTAAAACTAAATTTTTATTTCTAACAATCCTACATATTCCTGAATAGGGTCGCAATCTGTGCAGTTGAAAGCATCAAAATTTTCTAAGATGTTTGTAGAGTTGTATTATCGATGCAAATACCTATGACAACACGACAAAAATTATAATCATGAACTTTTTTTTTAATAAAAAAGGAGGACTTCTGGTAAAAACACCAGAGTTTGTACTAAAATTAACAATAAACAATTTTTTTTTAAGTCATGTACATCATATGTATGTACATATGTACGTTGCGTTAGCAATAAACTTTTTCTGAGGCATCTCGACAGGCAAAAGTTTATGGCATAGTAACTCTCAAATCTTTTGCCTTTGCCGAAATCTGTATGTGGGCATTTGTTATCATAACATGATCATTTGCGAAATGGCGTCGAACAGACAAATACGAGCTATAGAAGCAATTAAAAATTTCAAAAAGCTTTATGAAATTCATAAAAAAAACAAAAACAGCAGACCAAAATACTAAGTAAATCCATATCTGGAATTTACAGGAGAGAGATATTTTATGGCAGGAAGGACAGGATTTTAACAATTTTTGCATAATGACTACCACTTAAAAAAGGTATATTAAATGCAATATAATATAATTTATATTTGAGTTATAATTTGAAACTAACCTATTTAAATTCATATATGTATGTACTCATTTAAGGTGTATTCAGGAATACGAAAACAAAATACGCAAAATAAGATGGGCCATTTCATCAACAGTCCGCCCTGCTGTGACCCTGCGATATACATATATGTAATTTTTCTGAAAATTAGCAATATTAAACCAAATACTAATTGTTTAGAAAAATATTTTAAATTATTTTGTAAATGAACTTATTTATTTATTCGTAGTTTATTTTTATAATTTTACACAACCGTTTTAATACTCGCGCTATTAAATTTAAAATAACCGAAATGAAACATCCGTTGTTATATACATATATACATATGTATGTAAATGTGTTGCCTCTTCAAAATTTTCATAGGAATAAAAACTGATCTGTCAGACTGCTAGTTCATAGTTCATTGCATTCAATAGTTAGCGCACAAATTTGTATGCCATATATTGTATATATAGAGTTTTCACAGGCAATACATACAATTGCTAAACGTCAAAACCTACTGAACTTTGACAGCTAATCGAGTTCAGTAGGTTTTGACGTTTATCAATTGGAAACGAGCGATGGCCAGATTGAAATCTTACCAAAAGAATGTGTAAAAGGAGGGATTTGTTGCATCGTTCAAGACCACTTATAAAAAATGTAAAACAATGAAAATTAAATAAATTTAAAGATATTTGATGAAACGTTTTGTAATTTGAAGCATCATAGTTTTATTTTCAATGGAAAATGATTAAAAACATTTAATGATTGAGAGCTAACAAGCTTAAATCCTTTTATTGGGTATTGAAAGTACAAAAGTCAGTTGTTATAATATTCTTTAAAAAGATTTAAATAGTTTCTCCATACAATAAATAACCACTATTTAGTAAAATTTATTCGTACTAAATTTTGGGTATTGGGTTGATAAATGCCCAAAAATTGTTATTTTGTTCAATCTGCCCATAATGGAAAATGTTATAAAAAACGCTAATTTTGAGGCGCTCTCACACTGGAATAAGTTTAACATCCCTTTATTCCTGTCATAAACTTTTACAGTGGCCAAAGCGGTCGCGTTCCCTTTTCGAGGTGACTTGGGTCAATGCGAACATAAGAATTTACATTCGAATCCTGAAACTCACGAAACTCAATTTTTATCTTTTATTTTATTAACTGGAATTTTAGCAGTTCTCAATTGACTTGCTTTAATACAGTGGTCGGCATGAGAGGATCTGTCACTGTATTGGTGAGCACGAAAAAAAAGTAGCCCAGTGGGAAATTGTAATTAAATTTAAGCAAATTTTATAAATAATTATTAGTATAATGAAAATTAGCAAAATGTCTTTTAAGGATATATTCCCTATTATCTTTAAAAGACTTGGAACATAAAAGGCATTGCAGGCACCAAAGGCATTTAGAATCATAAAATATTTCTCGCAGGGCATATTTGGTTTTGCGCTATAGTCTTGCATGATGTTAATTCGTTGCTGGCTCGACAACGACTGAACGACAGAGCGTAAGCGTACGTGTGAAGTTAGTTTGCACAATTGTGCTAAGAAATGCCGACCACTGCTTTAATAGCATATTTTATTTACTAGGATAATTCAACAATTTCAGGAAAATATGTTGATATGTTTAGATTTATAGAATGTTCAGTTATTTACACGTTTGCATATGTAAACATAACAATCACACATACATTCATTAATGCACGTACGCGGAAACTTGCTTCTCTTTGTCCCGCGCAAACAATGTCCTAATGGAAGGCATACACGCAACAATTAGTTGGTTGATTGAGTTGGGCTAGAAATTGCCCTTGTCGCTACATACGACACAACTTTTAACACAATTTTGAGGTCAACTTCATTTTGGATATTCACTTCGTTGCTTAAACATGAGTTCGGAAGTTGTTGCTTTACTTATTATATACTTATGACGCGCTCTCTTCGACAGCCGAAATAAAATGGCGAAATCGTTTGAAATCGCACGACCAACCCAAACACGACCCAACTAACACAACCAACTTGACCAAATATCAAAAAATTTTGATTTTCATCCTATCAGTTGGTACAACCCATACAACTGCCCCATATACGTAACAATCAGTTGTACAATTCGATGAAATTCTTACAATTATTGGTGCGTGTATGCCTTCCATAATAGCAGAAACATTCAAAAACGCCACTCCCTTCCTTCCTTAGCGAGCAAAATGTGTCAAAAGTTGAAGCCGTGGTAAAAACGCAGAAATCAGCCATCTTTGTTTGTTTTCATTTGAAAAATGCTGCCACTGCTCAATCCGCATATATAGTTTTGTACACATCTATGTTTTCAATTACAATTTTTGTAATATAAAATATCAAAACTGAAAACAAACTATTAAAAATAGTTTATATTTTTATAAATAATAGCATTCGACTCTGATTTTGAGTTATTTTAAGAAAATTTCAAAGATATTGAAACATATTGAATTGTAAAAGTTGATAATTACTACAGTGTATCGATATTGGCAACCCTGCGTTGTGAGAGAGCAATCAGCTGACACGTTTCTACGGCAAAAATCCAAAAGCCGTGAATTCTCATCCTACGTCAAAGAGAGAAGGGGGTCGCGTTTTTCACTGTTCACTGTTCACTTACATTGCGCGCCCATAAGATAGGTCGTATCAGCTGACACGGGCCACGATTCTACGTTCTCCACTGTTTCTGCTATAACTCTTCACCTTTGCTTTCAACGGTTAGAACGAAGCAAATTGTAGCAATTCGAGCTGCAGAGGTGAATAGAATAGGTACAATCTGCTACAGTACAATTGCTAGCGTACGCCGATTAAATCAATATCCTTGTCCATAGCAACAGCGCCGTTAGTTCTTCTTTCTCCAGATTGGACGAAGAAGCGAAATAAGTGGGTCTGGTAGTGAAGTAGGGCATGACGGAATATCTCATGTCATCGTGGCTCGACAGTGAACTGCAAATGGCGTAGTGAAGCCTGCTACATGAATATATGTAAGAAGGCAGTGATATAACAATAGCCGGCATGTACACAAAAACACAGCTGTCCATTTTGTATGTCACAATTTTGTTATTGCCATACTAATACCTTTCACTTCATTCAAATTTTAACATTTTATTCAAAGTGAAAATTTGTATGCCAAAAATAAGTAAATAGGTAAATTTATTTGTTTTAAATTATCAGTTGTTATTACAAATGATATAGCAGATCTATTTTAAGCTTCTCTTTGTAAAATAACGCCAGGTTTGTTAGAGTTTTGAATAATTTTACATTTTATATATTAGTGGCATTACTACTCCTCTCTACGGTAGTCGGAAAATTAGAAATATTTTTAATTTAGCGAGAGCGACAACTGAGAGCCTTCTTTCGGGTAGTTATGCAACTGTCTAAGTAAATGTGTACATAAGAGCTTATGTATTTTAATACTTGACAGAGTCGCCTTCTTTGTGTTTACAGCACGACAGTCATAACTTCGAAGTCGTAGATAATAACTTGAAACCATTATTAACCCCAAAAACAACGTCAGCCAGTTGCAAATTGGATAGGAAAACAAAGTTTTAACTTTGAGAGGATTTGGTTTGATTTCATTGGGAGTTACAATATGCTTGACCATTTGCTTCCTTTTTCAGGAATTCGTATTTGTCTAATTGTAAATTAAATTTGCTTCAGACAATCATTTAAATATAAGTTGTAATGAATTTAAATGTACGAAATGTGGAAATAACAATTGTGTATGTCGTCATGGTAAATTAAACAATGTTTACGAAATACATGTATTTTTGAAACATGGAAGGTGCATTTCTTGCCCTTGATTTTCAACTTCAATTAATTTGAGCAATCTTTATAATAGATTACTCAATAAATACAAATTTTTTCAAGATATCTGTATTAACAAATAACGTCAGTCTAGATTCAACATGACTGTAATTTTAAATTTAATTTTTCGTATATTCAACGTCAATACTAATTTATTATTTTTTGACATACGTTGAATGCAACTTCTAAGCCTATATGAATTGATCTTAATCGAAATAATGAATTGCTCTCATAATCATATTTAGTGATTACATAGTCTAGACGCAGATTGCCTTAAGGTTTTAAGCCATATTTTTTTATATTTTCAAAGACAATAGAAAGATTTTACAATAAAAAACAAAAAAAATATGTTTTGCCAGGCAATTTTAAAATAGATAAAGTTCATTTTATATACATTTGCTATGGTATAAAAGATATTTGTGAATATGTTGTGAAGTTGTATTATACACGTATTATTCTTTATTGTTTATTGTAAATCACTTACAGAAGCAATAAATTATTGCAAATGTTGTGTAAGATAATAAATAAAACTATTCATTTGATCCTATATTTCTCAAAAAGATAGAGGTTCTGAATTAATAAAAATATCATATACAATGTAAAAGCAACGATTCCACTCATATTTAAACGAATGATCTCTGGTGAGGAATCATCAGTCTTGATCAAAGATGGTATTCATATTATGAACTGACTTTTTCGGTTTACCAAAAAAAGACGCAAATGTTTTTAATTGGTCCCACAGAACAATACGCAAGTATAGGAGAACTAATAAACCAGAATCAGAGAATGTTAATGAATAGAGAAGGCGAAAATGTTAGCTGCTCTAAAATTTAATTTATTACTAAGAAACATTGAAAAGGCGTAAGTTAGAAAATAAAATTATACCACGCCAGAAGGGAAAATTCAGCACTCAGTAAGGAAACTCAACGAACTACATCACTATATAAAGGGAATCAACGAACGTTAAAATGTCTTTGGTTTGGTATTGTAGAGGAAGACCTCCACTCCGTTGGAAGCACCAGGTGGAGAAGAACCTGGCTTCGTTTGGAATCTCCAATTAGCGCCACCTTGCGAAAAGAAGAAATGACTGGCGCGCTGTTGTTAACTCGGCTATAACCGCGTAAGCGGTTTCCACGACAGCAAAGAAGAAGAAGCGGACATTGTCGCCAGATGATGATTTAAATAAATTTTGTCAACTTCGGCACGATACACACAATTCAGCGCTAATATGTATGCGAGTTCGTATGTATGTATATTTGTCAGCAAAGTTGTAATTTGTTTTTTTTCACGTTTTTTTTAAACTAATATTTTTTGTTCCGCTCCACCTCCGCGCGGATTCGCGCTTATTTCCATTGCATGCACTGATGAACACACATAGGTGTTTCAACGGAGGATTTATATTATATTATTATATTTCTCAATTTGCGGAGCTGTTTCCCTCAGATCTAAAAGTAAAAGAAGACAGGTATCATGGTTGACTGAATCGCTCCATTCTGGGAGAAAACTGCTGATCCTTAAAATGATGTTGTTAACTAGAAAATTATAGAGAAAACACCAATGAAAGAATTTAATAAAGATATAACATATGTTCTCGAATTTTGACGCTGTTTATTGAATGCATCTTATTTTTTCAAAAATTAACTTTTATTTGGTTGGTTTAATATACACTAGGCATCAAATGAAAGTATAAATTTAAAATATAAAAGTGGTCAAATGAAAGTATAAATTTTGAAAAAATACAAAACGTTTGGTTTAAAAGTAAATTTAGTAATTGATATTGCCTTCTTTATTCTGAATTACTGAACGAAGACGTTTTGAATGCCTCGAACTAAATTTTCTAATATTTTCATTGGAATAATGTCAAATTGACGCTTCGTCTTTAAGAAAAATTATTTCAAGTTTGTACTGCTGCTTTTCGGTATTTTGGAATCAAAAATTAACCACAAATGCTGAATTGGATTTAAATCCGGTGACTGAGCGGGCCAGTCAAGTTTTTCGATTAAATTCTTCAAAAAAAAAAGCGAGTAGCCAGGCGAGATGTGCGCTGGGGGTCGTTATATTATGAAAGATCAACGACCTCAAGTTCACTTTTTTCGCATCTATTTTCAAATTTTGAAGAATGTTAACATATGAAGCACCCGTCATTCGTCCATCGATTTTAACTACATTACGTACACCAAATTTTGAGAAACAACCCCAAACCATGAGAGAACATCCTCCATACTTGATTGTATTCAGCATGGTTTTAAGCGATCAGAAGGTTTACACGACACTCGCTTATGTGTTCTTTAACTCCTTAGCTCGAATTTAAATTCATCTGACCAAATTACTTTATCTCAAAATGTGATTGGCTTATTTAGATATTGTCCCGCAAACTCTAGTCCCTTTTCTCCTACTCAAATGGAAAACATAGTTTTTTCGACGTAGTTTTTAATTTACTGTTGTTTATTAATGGAAACATCCATACCGAAAATTTCGATCAACTAACGCGATAAAATTTCAGGGTTTTCAGGAGCCTTACATCGTACAAGTCGCTCAGCGTGTATAGAAATTTTGGACCTCCGCCGTATTGAGCCTTGCATGTCTTCTTTCTCTTAAAGTATTCAAAAGTCTTTTTTGCCTCTCCGATCGAAATGGAATATTGTTCATATATTTTTTGATACGTTTCACCCCTCTTCCCATTTCCTACAATTAAGATCCGTTTCTCTTCAGTTTTTCGTATTTTTTACTAAGAAAAGAACAAACAAAGGTTCACCATAACAGAAATTCCCTTAATAAATACAAATTTATTAAATCTGTAGTAAAATTCAATTTTACCTTGGAAGAAATTAACCAAAACTAAAATTATACTTTCATTTGACGCGCTTTCACACAAGGCTCACCAGCAAAGACTAATCACTCTCGATTCGCGCAGGAAAAATGCATTAACCACCCCTACCGACACGGTAAAAATTGATGAAATCGGAAGATAACTCCGTCCAATCCCCATTTAGCGGTACTGTTTAAAACTTTTAAAAGTTCGATAGGAGTCATACAATTTTAAACCTGTGTTGGTATGAGAAGGCTTAATAGGAGCTAGGTAAAAACGGAACGATGGCAGGGGCACCGCCCCCTTAAAGGTGAAACCACCTATCTCGGGACACGCCAAACCGTCTACCGAACCAAATACACAACATTATTTTCTCATTTCTATGTAACAGTGCGAAAATGGGCGAATGGCCAAACCGTCTACCGAACCAAATACACAACATTATTTTCTCATTTCTATGTAACAGTGCAAAAATGGGCGAAATCGGACTGAAACTACGCCTAACTTCCTTATAACACAATCTTAAATTTTATCAGATTCTTTCTTTTCCAGTGTACGAATCAAGAAGCAATTAATTTAACGGGAATAAACTTTGTACCAATAATGCCTTTAGGGTATGCTTCGATTTAACCAAAATTGTCCAAATCATGCAAAAACTGTTTAAGTTCCTAGGTAACGAATATTTGGAACCCAGTACTTATAATTGACTTTTTATCACAAACGGTAATGTGATAATAGGTTGTCAAAAAAGTCTTGCGGTATTTTCGCTAGTTGGCGCTGAAAGCACGTAGTTCTAGTTTTATTCGTCGCATCGGGTCATGCTATATCTTTCTAGAAAGCTCATTTCACGCGCTAACACGTGTTTGATTAAATGTCGTTTCTTTTAAGTCGTTCGTGAGTTATAGCGTCGCAAACATGTAGTAAAATAAAGAGAAAATACGGCATATTTTACAGTACTACTACGATAAAGGCAAAAATGCATCTCAAGCCGCCAATAAAATTTGTGCAGTTTATGGACCCGATACAGTTTCCATTTCCACCGCACAACGATGGTTTCAACGTTTTCGTTCTGGTGCAGAGGTGGTCGAAGATGCGCCACGCTCCGGAAGGCCTGTCGTCGAAAATTGCGATAAAATCGCTGAATTGGTCGAAAGAGACCGGCATAGTAGCAGCTGTAGCATCGGTCAAGAGCTGGGCATGAGTCATCAAAAATTCATTTCAATTTCAATAAAAAAAAATTCAATAAAAATACCGCAAGACTTTTTTGACAACCCATCTATATATAAAAATTAAGTGGCAAAACTTCCTGTTCGCATACTCCTCCTAGACGGCTTGCCCGATTTCAATGAAATGTTCAGGGGTGATTGGAGTCTGTTTGGAGGGTGCACATAAGAAATTTAATGTGTATCATTGCACGTTTTGCAAAAAAAAAAAAAAAAAAAATGTTACATCCCGCCTATACAAATTCTCATGAAATAATGTTTTGCCGCAAGATTGGCAGTCCTGTCAAATGCCTTTTACTAATAAACAGAAACAAGTGGCGGATGTTTACAATTAATAAAAAACATTGACATCGCATGTTGATCGTTTTTGCCTGTCATTTGTTCTTTCTATGAATGACTGTCAAGCAGACAAGACATACAGAACGTAAGTGTTCCGCTGCACTGAGTGCATCAAAAAAAATGTTTCAACATTGTGTGTATTTTTCTCAGATGTCAACGTGATTAACATTCTGCGTACAACACAAAGCAAGTGAGTATTGTTATTGTTTCGTATGTGATGCCATGCGGTTCGATTGTCGTTGAAAATGCGCGGTGTGTGTAAAAAAAAAGTGTTTCAACATTGTGTGTTTTTTTCCAGATTTAATTCCATCGATTTCCTACATTTATTCGAACCGATTTTATGTTTTTCTGCTGACCGTGCAACACACACAAAGCAAGTGAGTATTGTTATTGTTTCGTAAGTGCTTTCATGCGGTTTGCAAATACACTGTTGGTGGGTCTTATTGCATATGCGTATGAGGGTAAAATACATAGTTTAAGATGTAGTTTTAGGTTAATTTTTCCATTTTTATTTATGTACTTCAAATATGTATACTCTAGCACGACCACCGGGGACAACACTAATACCTTTTTCGAGTTGTGTGAAAACGATGAATTTGCAAGAACATTGCTATATTCCGAAATACCACAATATTTCAATTGGAATCCATCATCGAAAACATTTCAACGACGAAAGCAAGGGGAGCGTGTTGACGGTTATCCAAATGTCCGTAATACCGATGCCATAAGACGCATTTTCACCATCCATCCGAACAACGCCGAATGTTTCTATTTGCGTCTGCTATTAGTCAACGTGCGCGGACCAAGATCATTTGATGGTTTGAAAACTGTTGACGGTCAGTTGTGTGCGACGTATCGTGAAGCATGTCAGCGATTGCATTTGTTAGAAGATGATATGCATTGGGACACCGCACTTCATGACGTATCACTCACATCTCATCCAAAACAAATACGCGTACTATTCGCCATAATAATATCTACATGCCTTCCGTGAAATCCGCAAGAACTGTGGAATAAGTACAAAGACTGCATGACCGAGGACTTATTAATTTTGGCGCGTAATCGAGCATCGGACGCAGACTTGCTATATGCATTACTAATGTATAATGATGCTTTGATATTGGTTGAAGATCTGTGCCTTACAGTTGCGAATAAGGCATTAGCGCAACTTGGCATAACTGCGCCCAATCGTTTAGCGATTGATATGCTTGACCATGAGCTTCAACGTGAACAACAATACGATTGCAATGAATTGCGTGCTTTCATACAAGCTAACATTACCAAATTGAATATTCAGCAGAAAAATGCTTATGATAAGATTATACGAGCGGTTGACAATAACGCCGGTGGATTCTACTTTCGGGATGCGCCCGGTGGTACAGGGAAACGTTTCTGATCTCTTTGATTCTTGCTACTTACTATACGGTCACAGCAGAAATTGCGCTGGCAATTGCTTCGTCAGACATCGCTGCTACTCTACTTGATGGCGGCCGAACAGCACATTCTGCGTTGAAATTACCGTTGAACATCCAAGTCGTTGAAACACCAACGGCTACATATCGAGGAATTCAACAATGGCAAAAGTTTTGCGAGGAGCTGGAATAGTTCTATGGGATGAGTGCCCAATGGCTAACAAAAAGTCATTAGAAGCATTCAATAGAACAATGCAAGATTTACGAAAAAAGCAACAACTTTTTGGCGGAGCATTAGTCTTATTATCCGGCGATTTTCGGCAAACTTTGCCAGTCATTCCTCGATCAACTCCTGCCGACGAAATAAACGCATGTTTAAAATCGTCAGTTTTGTGGAGACATGTTCAAAGGCTGACTCTTACCATCAACATGCGAGTCCAATTGCAAAATGATCGATCCGCAGCGGCGTTTTCGAAGCAGTTGTTGGACATTGGCGAAGGCAAAATACCAATCGATGATACCGGTTTGATCACATTGCCGAACAACTTTTGTACACTTTTACAATCGAAAGAAGAATTGATTGATTGGAATTATTTCCGAATATTGTTCAACACTATCAACGCCACGATTATTTAATTGAACGCGCAATATTGGCACCGAAAAATGTACACGTCAACGAAATCAATTTTGCCATTCAAGAAAAACTGACAGGAGAAGCTACAACATATACATCTATTGATAGCGTTTTGAATCAAAATGAAGTAGTCAATTATCCAACTGAATTCTTGAATTCTTTGGATCCCCCCGGTCTGCCACCGCATCGTTTGGTCCTGAAAGTCGGTTTACCCATTATACTTCTACGAAATCTGAAGCCACCGACTTTGTGTAATGGCACAAGACTTTCAGTCAAAAAAATGTGGCCAAATTTGATTGAAGCAACAATACTAAATGGCAAGGCAGCAGGTGAAGTTGTACTCTTACCACGCATTCCTGTGATTCCAACGGACATGCCGTTTGAATTTAAGCGCTTGCAGTTCCCAGTACGTCTTGGCTTTGCGATGACCATCAACAAATCGCAAGGGCAAACGTTTCAAGTGTGCGGCGTCAATTTGGAAGAACCATGCTTCTCTCACGGCCAATTGTTCGTCGCATGCTCGAGAGTGGGAATACCAAGGTGCCTATTCATTTACGCGCCAGGTAGAAAAACCAAAAATGTTGTATACCAATATGTTTTATAAATAAGTAACAGTGTTACAACAATAAATAAAACATAAAGTAAAAACCCTTAAGAGTTTTAATCGATTGAGGTGTAGCGAAAAACACAGGGTAACAGCTAGTTATAAATAAAATTCAAAGATAATCTTTTCCTGAAAATGGGTTGAATCGGATCAATAATTTCCCTAGCTCCCATAGACCAAATACAAGGATTTTAGAACCTCCAGGTGACTTTATAGCGCATTTGTATATCGGCCAACATGGAAGTTATGTCAACGAAAAAGGGAGACACTATTTTAGCGATTACAGGAAACTAAAATGGATACAAATTGGCCAAAACTTAACCCATATAACATCCAGGTGACGTTATTCCATATGATTGGTGATGGCATGTTAAGTACCTTAAGGAATACCAAGGCACATTTTATTAGTATATGGCGTATTAATAGTATGTAGTATTGGGAAAACAAGATAAAATTTGGTCGATAATACTCCCAAATCCCATATACTACATATGTATAATGATGGATCACGTTGTGATAGGCGAACGACACGTCTTTACTGTTTTAGACGTGAGTGTGCTCCGAGGTCCCAACATCGACTCGGACCACTATCTTGTTGCAGCCAAGATACTCCCACACCTCTGTGCAGCAAAAACCGCTCATCAACAAACACAAGGTTCGACGTGGTGAAGCTGCAATTAGAAAAGACAGCCACGATTTTCTACTCGACTTGGAGTCCTGCGATTCTCGAATCGATGACGATGGAACAGACGTTCTATTGCCTGACCAGAAGAAGTTCGAATAGCAATTACCCGCCTGAAGAAAAACAAAGCGACGGGGGCCGATGGATTGCTGGCCGAACAATGGCGACGAAGAACTGATAAGGAGCATGTGTCAGCTTCTTTGCAGAATATGGTCGGACGAAAGTATGCCTAACGATTCGAATTTAGGTATGCCCTACCAATCTTCAAAAACGGAGACCCCACAATCTGCGCCAACTACCGTGGGATAAGTCTCCTCAACATCGCACTGAAGTACTCTTGCGTAGTACTCCTTTATTATTTTATTACGTAATATTATTATTTATTATAACTTAGTTGTTTATTATATTTAAATAGGAAAATAGCCATATGCCTGATTAAGATAAGATTGTTTATAAGATCGAAGACGTAGATAATTTTGTCTTTCTTGGAACCAGTATTAACAGCCACAACAACGTCAGCCTCGAAATCCAACGCAGAGTAGCTCGTGCCAATAGGTGTTACTTCGGACTGAGTAGGCAATTGAGAGCTAAAGTCCTCTCTCGACGAACAAAGACCAAACTCTATAAGTCACTCACAATTCCCGTCCTGCTACATGGTGCAGAGGCATGGACGATGACAACATCTGGTGAGTCGACGTTGCGAGTTTTCGAGACAAAGGTTCTACGAAAGATTTATGGTCCTTTGCGCGTTGGCCACGGCGAATATCGCATTCGTAGGAACGATGAGATTTATGAGATATACCATGACATTGGCATAGTTCAGCGAACCAAGTGACAACGGCTACGCTGGCTAGGTCATGTCGTCGGTTGGTTGTTGTAGTTTTAGTGGTTTAGGGGATATCTACATTAATGTTAAAAGAGGGCGGGGCCACACCCACTTTTTCAAAATTCAATTCTCTGTGTGAAATTAAAGTACTATACCTTAATTAAATGCTTCGTTATGGCACTTTATAAATTTAGGGCTATCTCGCTTGGTTTAAGTGATACCTACAACTTCTAGGTGAACAAAAGTATTATACTGTGTAGCAACAGGTTGCAAGAGTATAAAGATTACCGATACCGTCAATACAAAATTCATTACAGTGTAATAAATAACGTAAAATATTTCAGTGTTCGATGGGCCAGGTTTGCTTTTTTTAAGATTATTTATTCGATTGCCACACTTCTGTTATTGTGTGAAGAAAAAGAATACTATATATATATACATATATACTCTTAATCTGAAGGACATCCTCTATCCGTACATATCTATATCAAACCCGAAATCGGGGAATGCTATTCGAAAATTTACCCTCGGTTCTACTTTATTTTTTAATCCCGCAATTGGGATCAAATTTTTTTAATTCCTTAATTTTTTATCATACCGTTTTATTAAAAAAAATTTAGTTCAAATGTTATTCGAATTATTGACTGCGATTTAAAATAGCATCCCCAGATTTCGGGGTTAAAATGGGTATGAACGGATAGAGGAGGTCCTCCAGATTAAGAATATATATACATTTAGTTGCCGCTGACTTATGGTTTTTGAGATATTGGCATTTAAAGTTAAAAAATCAACTATTTAAAATGCGTCTTTCTCCGATTTTAATGCATTTTACACTTATAGTTTATACTGTTATATCCACTAACACTACACTAATTCGTTTCTAATCATTTATTTTATAATAAATAGTGCAAAAATAACTTTAATTCCATAAAAAACTTTAGTTAAAATCCATTTATTCGTAAAATAAGAAAGTGGTTGTAAACAAGCAAAAAATTAGTGTTACCATATTTTGTAATGGAATAAAAATAAGATAAAAGAAAGATTATGACGTCATAACAAAATTCATTATCGTGTGATGTGTAATGTAAAATCTTTCAAAATTCTCAATATCTTGATAAATCCCGGTGTTGGATCTGGCAAAAAGGAGTTCAATGCAAAAAAACTGAGCACGCCTAGGTGTTGGTCCGACCAAGGGTTATTTTTTTGAAGCGCGGCCGAAGGCCGCCAATGCAGAAAGGCATTCTATGCGGAAAACTAATGTGTTATATATTTCCTGTCATTGGGGTATTATTTGTTTTTTTATTTCCTTTGGTTCTTCTGTAAAATATGAACGTAAGGTAACACTGATTACACTGGTCAACAAATTT
Organism: Bactrocera neohumeralis; assembly: GCF_024586455.1. Classification (NCBI taxonomy): domain Eukaryota; kingdom Metazoa; phylum Arthropoda; class Insecta; order Diptera; family Tephritidae; genus Bactrocera; species Bactrocera neohumeralis. The sequence continues at coordinate 18,287,624 of NW_026089624.1, forward strand.
GTAATTTTTTTTGTCATGAAAATTTATATCAAATTTTGAATATACTAGGGCCACCAAATAATAACATATCAATGAAAAAAAATGTACACATCATGTTTTCTTGTGACATCAAAACATATATTTTCGTAAAAAGTACAAAATTCAGCCACACTTACAGAATTATTTCCTAATATCTAATAGATACTTATGATTTTCTTGAATATTTGGCTTTCGGTAGGTCCCTTTTAAGTCTCCAACAATAGTCTGCTAGCATGCCTGGACTCCATTTCCCTTGATAAAATAAGAAATCTTTGTACCACGAGAAAGTAAATTCCAGTCGTTTAATGTAGACCATAAAAGCTCAGCCTGTTTTTTAGATAGATTTAAATAACGTACTAAATCGTTTAAATCACGATGTGTCAATAAGTGCGGTTCTTTTGAAGTTGACGGTTCATAACTTGAGTCACTATCTTCAGCTACCTTATTATGCTGACTGAAAACAAATTCCGGACTAGAATTCTCACTTTTTGATCGGTTTGAAGGCATCGGCAGAGGCAGTTCGGCACTATGTAGGATGGGTCTCTTGGCCGAAGACAAGTTTGGGTACTGGATAGTGTGTTTGGATTTGGTAATAATACCTTTTGTTTGAGTTAAATAAAAATAACAATCACTTACATGATCCTTTGGTTCCGTCCAAATCATTGGTATAGCAAATGACAAAATTAATTTATTTTATGTAATTTAGCAAATACAATAGTTACACAGTCGACTAAATGTAGTTATGTAAACAAAGAAACGTATATGAGGTCAGAAATGAATATGTAGCTATCACAAGAAAACTGGAAGTGATAGAAACAAAACTGTTATATATTTTTAATGAGGGTACACCAACATAAATAAAAATCATAACAAAGTTTATGTGACAAAAACAGTGTTTACCAGTGTTATTAGTTAGAATGCAACCCTTTTGTTATTGTGCGATCAAAAATAAATGAACAAAAGTTAAATGTTGAATAAAAGTTATTTTTGCACTATTTAATATAAAATAAATGGTTAGAAATGATTTAGTGAAGTGTTAGTAGATATAGAAGTTAAAAATATAACATTAAAATTCAGTATAAATGGGAAGAACACACATTTTAAATAGTTGAATTTTTGAAATTTAAATGCAAATATCTCAAAAACCATAAGTCAGCGGCAACGCTATGTATATATATTCTTGATCTGGAGGACCTCCTTTATCCGTACATACCCATTTTAACCCCGAAATCCGGGGATGCTATTCTAAAATTTACGCGAATTATTTTTTAATGCTTTATTTGCAACCCTAGTTATTATTATATTTATTAATAAAACATGTCATTTATTTAAGATCCTTCATAGCATTAGACATTCGAGTTTTCGACGTTTATGACGGAAAGCATTCTTCATTAGGAATGTTTTCTGTCGCTACAACAACAGCAAGAAATACATCATGTACCATGTATTATATATTCATACATACTATATATTCATATTCGCGTGTGTGGTAAACTATTCTATATATTCAAGAATTAGAAATAAGAAAACGATTTTAAGTAGAATAACTGACACTTTAATAATTCTAAATTTTACATAGTGTTTCCCATTTCCATTAGATAGTTGTTTAGAATACATTTGGCAATTAAAGTTATTATAACCAAACCCGCGAACTTGCAATTAACTTAAATTTTCTCAATTTTCTTTACACTGTGAAGTGTTGCAGCGGCGTCAACACAACCAAACACTATTAAATACCAATAACAATTGCTATTAAATGATGGGACTCATCGACACATTTTTTAGCCTTTCATACCAACATTTAATCGAGCCCCAAAAGCAGAAAACTCATTTTATTACACATGGATGTATGTATGAATAACCATCTAGGTAAAATGTAGCATCAGTTATTTTACTTTTTGTATGTTAACTAAATGAAAAATTTTAATTTAATCACTAAAATCCTTAGTATTTTGCACATAGCATTCCTCGTTTACCACTTCTATATGATTTTCGCCATTGTTGATATTTATCGAATTTTTCCTTGACACTGTTTTTTATTATTATTTTGTATTTTATAGGTATCTTTGGTTATTTTGTAGCAGCTGCCAGACATAGAATATTACCTTCAGCGTGTTACTAAAATCTCTTCGATTTTTTCGACGCCCAATGAAACAAGTCTATACATACAAAAGTACGTAACTATGAATGTTACCTACATAACACATACATATGTACATATGCAAGTGGTTTATACTTTTCTATCACTCCGTTTATTTATTTGAATGGTGGTTATTTACCTTTTCTTACTTAAATGCATACACATCTGCACACGGCATGGTGCTATAGATCGATCAATGACACATAGTAATATGCATACACATTTACACATGGATAGAAAAGAAAAGGCGATGACGACTTATTTGATGATACACACGACATGATGTTATGAATCGATCAATTACACATAATAAAACCGCTCATGTCGCCTAAAAATACATACATGAATTTTCATATTTCAATATAACATGCACAGCACAAAACAACGTTTATGGTAGCTTTTAGCGCTCATACTGTCTCTAATAAACGATACGAAATATGTAACAAAGAAATTCTTGTTTTATAAGAAAAATAAAATATACAACAGTAGCGTGCTAACTAACTGCGCATTGAACTAACTTTGGTTGCAACCCGTTTTTCTTCTGACGTTTGCAAATAAAATCGTTATCCACACTAACGTCCAAGAAGAGATTCCCAGCATACACTGAGTGCACACACTAAGACTTTTGACGCTCGAACTGTTTTTTTCGTTGCCAAAGGCACGACGAGGAAAGACGAAGAGACCGGCTCGGACGGCATGCTTTGTTCGCTACGAGCGCTATTACATGAAGCAACTTTTGTTGCTAATTCTCGGGCGATTCTCTTTTGCTGTCGCCCATTACCTTCACACGAGCAACTTGTGTTGCGCAACTCTGTTCGGGTTTTTTTCTCATTCCCTTTCACTTTACTTTAACCCATTGTCGTTTCTTTTTCCTTATAGGTATTTGGGCCACTCTATCACATATATTAATCAGCTCTGTCAATTAAGAAATACATTTTATTTATTAAAACAAACATATATCACCCTTTTTACTATCGTCTGAATCAATTTGTATGGCTTCCTCCATACATTTCACAATATCTTTAATTAATTAGATTTTTTCGTCATACTCCATTTTCTAAAATATTTATATTATGTTATGTATATATGTATACATATTTGCAAATTACTTACTAAAAGATGAAATTAAATTTTTTAAATATATTCAAAATATTAATTTCAAAAAGAGATACGCAAATGCAACTATGTGGTACGAAAGAAAGAACACGAATGCCGAAAAACGTCGCAGCGAACTGTTACGATTAAGAACACAAAGCGAGTTGCTGGACACTGGAAACTCGGCGCGATTCCCCTCACCTCGTCGCCCCCTCGCCTATAAGCCAAGAGTTGCCGCAACAAAAGTTGCCTCGTGTAATAGCGCTCTACTATGCTTTTCGGCATTCCTATTCATTTTGAAATTCTTTCTTTCACTCGGTCACAGTATATACTGAGCACTCGGTTTCAAACATGATTGTGGTTGTGCTACTTCGGAGCATGCTTCGTAGTACGAAAAAAATTTCAATCCATAATGTCAAAGAAACTTTTTTGTTTTTCTCATAAATTTTACTTAATACCATCAAGATTATGTGTAATTTACATTCTATTCGTATTTAGTTATTTTTTAAAACCCCATTTTTATTCGCTGATATGTTTGAAAAAATGATGACAAATTGTTGTTTTTGACACAACCTTATATAATTGAATCATGGTTTCCATAGGATACTTACAAAAAGGGATTATTTGGCTCTTTCAAAACCCTTTCACGGTGTACAGACCGTGGCACAATAATAAAACACATACGATGGCTGCAAAAGATGGTATACGGAAATCGATGTAAAGTTGGTGTAGCAAACTATATTATGTAAAAGCTGTCTTTGACTCGCCTGGCGTTAGAGAATCGTGAATCGAACAAACTATACTAAATGTTCAGAAAAAAGGTACAAATTTGCGTTTACATGTTTTTTACGCATGCGGAATTGTTCTACGTTTCTTTCTTGTTGGACAAAATGTTTTTTTACCCGTCTGAAAATGTTTTAGAGGTTACTTTGTTATGTTTTCTATAAATTATTATAATTGATTTCAAGTTTTTTAAACCTTAGCAAAGTGTTTTCATTTGTCATTTGGACCATTCACAATAGAAAAACTGATCTTATTTATGAAAAATAAAAATTCGTAGCATTGAAGATAGGGTTATACCATATTAATCAGAGATAAAGAGATGTTTAACTCCTCTCTCACTGGAAGTGAGAGAGCAATTGCTAAACGTCAAAACCACCTAAACTTTGACAGTTGATCGAGTTCAGGAGGTTTTGACGTTTAGCAATTGGAAACGAGCGATGGCCAGATTGAAATTTTATCAAATAAATATGTAAACGGAGGGATTAGTTGCATCGTTCAAGACCACTTATAAAAAGGAAAATTAAATAAATTTGTAAAATTTAAAGATATTTGATGAAACGTTTTGTAATTTGAAGCATCATAGTTTTATTTTTAATGGAAAATGATTAAAAACGTTTAATGATTGAGAGCTAACAAGCTTAAATCCAATTATTGGGACAAAAGTCAGTTGTTATAATATTCTTTAAAAAGATTTAAATAGTTTCTCCATATAATAAATAACCGCTATATAGTAATTTTTATTCATACTAAATGTTGGGTGTTTGAATTTAAATGCCCAAAAATTTTAATTTTGTTCAATCTGGCCATAATGGAAAATGTTATAAAAAACGCTAATTTTGAGGCGCTCTCACACTGGAATAAGTTTAACAACCCTTTATTCCTGATATTAATGATGTTTATGCATATATGTATGCATGTGTATGTATCAACTCGATTACTTTGTCGTTGCGATTTCATGTAATTTTAACGACGAGAGAGCAGCGCGCAAAGCAGGAATAATGAGATGCCCAACTCCGCTCTCACTGGAAGTGAGAGAACAATAGCTAAACGTCAAAACCAGGAATAATGGGATGCCCAACTCCTCTCTCACTGGAAGTGAGAGAACAATTGCTAAACGTCAAAACCACCTAAACTTTGACAGTTGACTGGATTGGGGAGGTTTTGACGTTTAGCAATTGGAAACGAGCGATGGCCAGATTGAAATCTTACCAAAAAAATATATAAACGGAGGGATTTGTTGCATCGTTCAAGACCTCTTATCAAATATGCAAAACAATGAAAATTAAATAAATTTGTGAAATTTAAAGGTATTTGATGAAATGTTTTGTAATTTGGAACATCATAGTATTATTTTCAATTGAAAATTATTAAAAACTTTTAATGATTGAGAGCTAAAAACCTTAAATCCTATTATTGGGTATTGAAAGGACAAAAGTCAGTTGTTATAATATTCTTTAAAAAGATTTAACTAGTTTCTCCATATAATAAATAACCACTGTTTAGTAATTCATATTCGTACTAAATGTTGGGTATTGGGTTAATAAATGCCCAAAAATTGTTATTTTGTTCGATCTCACACTGGAATAAGTTGGGCATCCCATTATTCCTGGTCAAAACCACCTAAACTTTGACAGTTGACTGGATTGGAGAGGTTTTGACGTTTAGCAATTGGAAACGAGTGACGGCCAGATTGAAATCCTACCAAATATGTAAACGGAGGAATTTGTTGCCGCTGTTCAAGATCGCTAATAAAAATTTAAAACAATGAAAATCAAAGAAAATGCGAAATTTAAATATAGGCACGATTCCGATTACTTTGGCGGAGGGGTAAAAAAACCGAATTTCCGTATAAATGGGGTATGTACGGATAGGGGAGCTTCTCCAGAGGAGGAATGTCCAAAAATAATGTAAAAATTACTAATATTTTTTAAAATATTCACGATTAAAATTTCAAAAATTTGCACTAAGAAAACATGTTATTTCTCTATGTTTCACAAAATTTTTTCACATTTTTTACTCTGTATATTTAAACACACACTCTAAGCTTTGAAATAAGCTTACATTTCACTTTTGTTTTGCTATATTTTACCTAAATTTATTAATTTAAAAATCACTTAGCACACTCATCGTTGAAAAGGTTAGATTGTTTACAATTATGAGGAAAGCGAACCTTGCCACATCTTAAACAGTAAATATGTAGGATTTTTAACAATTTTTCTTTGTTTGTTTTATCGCGTGATTCTTTTTTCTTTATTAACTATAAAAAAATACTTTCTACATATGTATATGTGTAATACGTAATTTATGTGACTGAAGTACTTTCGCGTAGTACTCCTTTCTGCGTTGGCGGCCTTCGGCCGCGCTCTAAAAAAATAACTCTGGCCAAGCGAATACCCGGGGTGACTGAAGTACTTTCGCGTAGGTTTCCTTTCTGTGTTGGCGGCCATCGGCCGCGCTCTAAAAAAATAACTCTGGCCAAGCGAATACCCGGGGTGACTGAAGTACTTTCGCATAGTACTCCTTTCTGCGTTAAAAATAAAAAAATATATTGACTTTTTGTGGGGAAAGTGGTTATATTCTTTGGTTATTATGCACTCATATTCAAACAAAATTTAAATTTTGGTTATAAAATTGATAAATTTTGATTATTATTTCTGTCAGCGATTTCCATTTATTTTTTATGATACATTGGTTTGTATATTAGGTGACGATATATATATTATTATATTTAAAATATGAGTTTTGGATATAAAGTGGTTATATTTTACGGTTATCATGCATTCATACATATTGAAACAAAATTTGAGTTTTCGTACTGTACTGTAACCTTACACCTTATTACGTAACATTATTATATAATATTACTTATACATACATATGTATATATAACATTGTTATATAATATTACTAATACATGTATATAATATTACTTATTTGCTTAATATATTTAAAAAAGGAAATATCCATATGCATGAATAGAGGAATTTTTGCGAAAAAGAGGAATTTCAGCGAATTGCCTTGTCATCACATGGTAGCGCTCCATTTCTTCGTAATTTTTGGTAAACAAATGAGGTTCAAACGAGTGTAAAATGTAATTTTTAAAATAAAGATTTTTTAAATAAAAAACCTGCTAAAAGTGTAAAGTGTGGATTTATTTAAAAGATCATGGTGTAATTTAATTAATTTGAAGAGAAAAATGTGAATAAAGTGGGTTTAACGTGGTGAAATAGCTCTTTGAAATGTTCGAATTTTGGGAATTTTTGAAATTTAAGGTCGAATATCTCGTAAACTAAGCGTTTGCGGTACCTATAACCCTATATATTTCTTAATCAGGAGTACTTCTTCTTTCCAACGGTACCTTCAAATCGCGGTGCCAAAGAAATCGGAATTGTGCCTAAATATATTTCATGAACCGTTTTGTAATTTGATGCATAATAGAATTAATTTTCAATTACAAATGATTAAAAACATTCATTAATTGACAACTAACAGGCTTAATTCACCTTATTAAGTATTGAAAGATCAAAAGTCAGTTGTTTTAATATACCATAAAATCATAAAAAAGGATTTAAATAGTTTCGTCATATATTAAAAGTCCAATTTATAATAATTTGCAATCGTAATAAATGTTGGGTGTTTTCATTTAAAATGCCCAAAAATTCTTATTTTGTTCGATCTGGCCATAATGGAAAATGTTATAAAAAACGCTTATTTTGAGGCGCTCTCACACTGGAATATGTTGGGCATCCCATTATCCCTGGCGCAAAGATAGCGAATTGAGAAATAAACAGGCGGCTAGAGATTAAGCCAACTTATATTTGCGACTTAGGGTTCCCGCTAGAGATAAAGAGATCCCCAACTCTCCTATCACTGGAAATGTGAGAATCGCTTACCTACCGAACTTTGATATTTGACTGGATTGGGTAGGTTTTGACGTTTTGCAATTGGAATGATTGGAACGGCCAGATTGCAATTATATCAATAATATATGTGAACGGAGGAATTTGTTGCCACAGTTCAAAATCGCTAATCAAAATTTAAAACAATGAAAATCAAAGAAAAGAAGAAACTTAAATATATTTCACGATACGTTTTGCATAGTAAAATTATATTTCAATTACAAATGATTAAACACATTTATTAATTGAGAACTAAATGGCTTAATTCACCTTATTAAGTATTGAAAGATTAAAAGTTTAATATACCATAAAATCATAAAAAGGGATTTAAGTAGTTTCGCCATATATAAAAGGACCAATATATAATAATTTGCAATCGTAAGAAATGTTGGGTGTTTTTATTTAAATGCCCAAAAGTTCCTATTTTGTTCGATGTGGCCACAATGGAAAATGTTATAAAAAACGCTTATTTTGCGGCGCTCTCACACTGGAATAAGTTGGGCATCCCATTATTCCTGCTTAAAGCCGAGCCGAAAGCATTTTTACAATTACGCAACAAGCGCATTTACGCTCAGCTCCGCCAGGAATAATGGGATGCTCAACTTATTCCAGTGTGAGAGCGCCTCAAAATAAGCGTTTTTTATAACATTTTCCATTGTGGCCACATCGAACAAAATAAGAATTTTTGGGCATTTAAATTAAAACGCACAACGTTTAATACGATTGCAAATTATTATATATTGGACTTTTAATATATGGCGAAACCACTTAAATCCTTTTTTATGATTTTATGATATATTAAAACAACTGACTTTCGATCTTTCAATACTTAATAAGGTGAATTAAGCCTGTTAGTTGTCAATTAATGAATGTTTTTAATCATTTGTAATAGAAAACGATTTCTATTATGCATCAAATTACAAAACGTTTCATGAAATATGTTAAAATTTCGCATTTTCTTTGATTTTTATTGTTTTAAATTATATTAAATTTAAAAATAAACGTATATACAAGTACCAATATTTAAGCCCCAAATTCTAATTTGTAATTAAAAACTTTCTAATCTTTATCTTTCTAACTTTAGAGCCTCTTCATGTGAATCTGACAGATGTCGCTTGCAGTCTGTCGCGCTCTACTTGTTCAGCACATCACACTTAAAAACACACGGAAATTCAATTTCATTACCCAAAACTATGCAATGAAAATAGCACAATCGAAACACTTATTTCATCGAAATTTTTCACAAATTCACAAACACTTTTTGCAGTATTTAATGTTTTTCACTCACCGTTCGAGGTCCGTTCCATTGTTTGGAACGCTAAATGTTCTTCCTCCCTCATTGCAATACATTTTCTCCAACTGCTGTTTGTTTTCGGCATTTTATCTGTAAAATAAAATAAAGAAGTATTAAATAAATGCAAATTTATTTAATAAAAGTTAAAATATACTCACATCTTTCAACTTACGTGCTATTCTTCGAACTAATGGCCGTTACAAATGGAGATAAAAAATGAAAAATGTCTACATTCGAATAATAATTTGGCGGGATTTTAATCTGGTCGTCCATCTTTTCCAATTGCTAAACGTCAAATCCTCCTGAACTCGATCAACTGTCAAAGTTTAGGTGGTTTTGACGTTTAGCAATTGGAAAAGAGGGACGACCAGATTAAAATCCCGCTAAATTATTATTCGAATGGAGACATTTTTCATTTTTGAGTTGGACATCTCTTTATCTCTGGCGTCCACTCTGCCGGACCATCTTCAAGAGCAATGCAATCACTTAAATATATTCAGAACTTTTAATTTTAACATCTATATTTTGCATGTAATAAGTAGGTATGTATACAAATTTGCAGAATATAACGTAAATAGTTTGTAAAATTGTAAATAAGGACAGAAATTATTTAATGAAAAATATTTTTGTGGCCATCGTAGATGAAGCGTAAATGAATTTGAGAATGTGGTATGAAAGGCAATACAGAAAATCCTCTGAAGAGCTGAACACATAGAGAGCGACAGACTGCAAACTACATCTGTCAAATATTAAAATACACACGTTCTTAAGGGCAGTGTTATTTTGATAGCTGCACGACTACACGACTGCAGGCCGACAGTTGTCGTTCTCGCTAACTTCAATATCCTCCTATATTTGCCAACGACAGTCCGACGACACTAGAGTTGACAGTAGAATGGAAGATAGAGAGATGAGGTAGAGTGGTGATGCCACTAATATGTAAAATGTAAAATTATTCACAGCTCTAACAAACTTGAAGTTATTTTACAAATAACAGCAAAAAATAGCTATATTATAGCTCTATTATATCATTTGTAATAACAATTGATAATTTAAAGCAAAAATATTGACCTATTTACTTATTTTTTGCATAAAAAATTTCACTTTGAACAAAATATTAAAATTTCATTGAAGTGAAAGGAATTAGTATGGCCACAACGAAATTGTGTACATACAAAATGGACAACTGCGTTGTTTTGTGTACATGCCGGCCATTGTGTTGTTGTTGCTTCTCAAAATGTACATGTAGTAAGATGAACAACGACGTTTTCAGTTCACTGTCGTGCTGCTGCAGTCTGTCGCAGTCATTGTGTTTACCACTTGACTCTGACTACAAGCGGCAAAAACATTCGTGTGCAAACGCAGTTGTACTCACAAGATACATTTGTAGGTAGATACATACGTAGGTATGTATAATTGTGAATATTACATACACTGGTTTGTATTTACTGCAGTTCTTCCAACGGCGTTGCCAGTTGTAAAATGCAACACACTACATCTTATTGTTTTAGTAGATGACGGTTGTTGTCGACGTAAGGGGCCGATTGCGTTTAATGAAAAAGTAGTTCATTTTAGTTTAAACGCTATAAATTTCGAGTTTAATATTTGATTGGGTATATAGAAATATGTGAGTGTGTGAGTGTTTCCAATATTGGTTAATTGTTCTAAATTTCGTATACATATGTATATATCGGGTGATTTTTTAAGAGCTTGATAACTTTTTTTTTAAAAAAAAACCCATAAAATTTGCAAAATCTCATCGGTTCTTTATTTGAAACGTTAGATTGGTTCATGACATTTACTTTTTGAAGATAATTTCATTTAAATGTTGACCGCGGCTGCGTCTTAGGTGGTCCATTCGGAAAGTCCAATTGTGGGCAACTTTTTCGAGCATTTCGGCCGGAATAGCCCGAATTTCTTCGGAAATGTTGTCTTCCAAAGCTGGAATAGTTGCTGGCTTATTTCTGTAGACTTTAGACTTGACGTAGCCCCACAAAAAATAGTCTAAAGGCGTTAAATCGCATGATCTTGGTGGCCAACTGCCCATGCATCCCGAAAAATGCACTGTTTGGTGTGGTTTGTACGCTGGTGGAATCATTGGACCGTATTTTTTCAAAGATGCTGTTGGACGCAACGTTACGGTGAATGGCGATCGCTATCGTTCGATGCTAACAAACTTTTTGTTGCCAAAAATGGAAGAACTGAACTTGGTTGACATGTGGTTTCAACAAGATGGCGCTACATGCCACACAGCTCGCGATTCTATGGCCATTTTGAGGGAAAACTTCGGAGAACAATTCATCTCAAGAAATGGACCCGTAAGTTGGCCACCAAGATCATGCGATTTAACGCCTTTAGACTATTTTTTGTGGGGCTACGTCAAGTCTAAAGTCTACAGAAATAAGCCAGCAACTATTCCAGCTTTGGAAGACAACATTTCCGAAGAAATTCGGGCTATTCCGGCCGAAATGCTCGAAAAAGTTGCCCAAAATTGGACTTTCCGAATGGACCACCTAAAACGCAGCCGCGGTCAACATTTAAATGAAATTATCTTCAAAAAGTAAATGTCATGAACCAATCTAACGTTTCAAATAAAGAACCGATGAGATTTTGCAAATTTTATGCGTTTTTTTTTTAAAAAAGTTATCAAGCTCTTAAAAAATCACCCGATACATAGTGTTAGAATGCATTGTTAATATACATACTTGTACATATTAGGCGTGTTTTATTTGACCAAGCTATTACCTTATTTTGTATGGGAGACTTAGCCAATATATTTATATTGGCTTGTCATAAGCCATAATAGCGTGTATCAAGAATGATTCTATCATTCTTGACAGGAATAAAGGGATGTCCAGTGTGGGAGCGCTTCAAAATTAGCGTTTTTTATAACATTTTATATTATGGCCAGATTGAATTAAATAATAATTTTTGGGCATTTAAATTAAAACACCCAATATTTAGTATGAATAACAATTACTATATAGTGGTTATTATTATATGGAGAAACTATTTAAATCTTATTGAAGTATATCAGAATAACTGATAAGTAAAAGGATTTAAGCTTGTTACCTCTCAATAATTAAATGTTTTTAATCGTTTCCCATTGAAAATAATACTATGATGCTTCAAATTACAAAAAGTTCCATCAAATACATTTAAATTTCACAAATTTATTTAATTTTCATTCTTTTACATTTTTTATAAGTGGTCTTGAACGATGAAACAAATCCCTCCGTTTACATATTTTTTTGGTAAGATTTCAATCTGGCCATCGCTCGTTTCCAATTGCTAAACGTCAAAACCTCCTGAACTCGATCAACTGTCAAAGTTCAGGAGATTTTGACGTTTAGCAATTGTTCTCTCACTTCCAGTGAGAGAGGAGTTGGACATCTCTTTATCTCTGATACTTGAGCTTGAATATTGAGCTGGAGGCATTGCCAGTTCATCGCTTTTTTCTCATTCACAATAGCAAGGTTTTTTTCCAAAAAAAGAAGTAGTTGGTAAAGCGAGAAACCTCATTTTGATAGATGAAAAAGTAAACAAACCATAATTACAGATTTTTTGGATGAGTATTGAGTTAAAATTAAGACAAATATGAACACTTGTTTTCAGTTTTTTGTATTCTAGACCTCAAATGAATAATGTGTATATATTGTATAGTATATTAATTTTCCGTTCACAAATTTGAAATTTCAAACTAAATTGAATATCCGCTGATTGTTCTTGCTCCCATTGCCAACAAAATTAATTTTTAAACGAACATATGAAATAACCTAAGTGCGTTTTATTTGTCCATGATTTAGCTATTAGCTTACACGGCTATTGTTGCGAGTTCAAATATATTAATCCGATTACATACATATGTATGTATGTGCGTATGCCATTCTCACACAAATAATATATGCGTACACATGTAAATCAAAAAATACAAACATTCTTCTGGAAATCTGGAAAATTCATCATCCATACTTACAATATGAGTACACATGTAAATATGTGCGTATGACATTCCCACACAAACCAGGAATAAAGGGTTGTTAAACTTATTCCAGTGTGAGAGCGCCCCAAAATTAGCGTTTTTTATAACATTTTCCATTATGGCCAGATTGAAAAAAATAATTATTTGTGGGATTGAAATTGAAACACCCAACATTTAATACGAATAAAAACTATTATATAGTTGTTGTTTATTATATGTAGAAACTATTTAAATCTTATTGAAGTATATAAGAATAACTGATAAGTAAAAGGATTTAAGCTTGTTACCTCTCAATAATTAAATGTTTTTAATCGTTTCCCATTGAAAATAATACTATGGTGCTTCAAATTACAAAAAGTTGCATCAAATACATTTAAATTTCACAAATTTATTTAATTTTCATTCTTTTACATTTTTTATAAGTGGTCTTGAACGATGCAACAAATCCCTCCGTTTACTTTTTTTTTTGGTAAGATTTCAATCTGGCCATCGCTCGTTTTCAATTGCTAAACGTCAAAACCTACTGAACTCGATTAGCTGTCAAAGTTCAGTAGGTTTTGACGTTTAGCAATTGCTCTCTCACTTCCAGTGAGAGAGGGGTTAAAGATCTCTTTCTCTCTGCACAAACAATGCATACACGATGTGGATATGTCAGCCGCAAAAATTACAATTATTGTTTTACAAAAACAACAATCGTTTGAAAAAGCATCAGAAACCAATATGGCAGCCAAATTGTCGATGTCAAAATTTATAGTAAATTACACAACAACAAAATTTTCATTCACGAACCCAAACGTGCTTTCAAAAAGCATAATCGATTCATTCATAAGAGCAGATGGCATTACATCTCCCCGAGCATGCCTTGCCTACAAGCGTCTTTGCGCGACGATTTCAAAAGCTAAAAATCATAAATTGAATATATTTCTGAAATTTGTAATGGGGTTTCGTCCATAGCTGAGGTATGCTCAGCCGCTCCAGGGTCAGCCTTGGGACCCACGAACCCTTAGCAAAAGAGAGACGAGTTTTATCCTCGTAAAGTTATATCCACACCCCCACTCCTTATGCGGACAGCCAGACCAGCGCGATGGAAATAAACGGGATTGATGAGTCAGGCGGTGACGCTTGTTGAACCTCGCACGATGACGGAAATAAACGGAATTTATGAGCCAGGTGTTGACGCTTGTTGAAACTGGCACGGCGATGGTAATAAACAGGATGGATGAGTCAGGCGGTGACGCTTGTTGAAACTGGCACGGCGATGGAAATAAACGGGATGGATGAGTCAGGCGGTGACGCTTGTTGAAACTGGCACGGCGATGAAAAAAAACGGTATTGATGAGTCAGGCGGTGACGCTTGTTGAAACTGACACGGCGACGGAAATAAACGGAATCTATGAGCCAGGTGTTGACGCTTGTTGAAACTGGCACGATGACGGAAATAAACGGAATTTATGAGCCAGGTGTTGACGCTTGTTGAAACTGGCACGGCGATGGAAATAAACGGGATTGATGAGTCAGGCGTTGACGCTTGTTGAAACTGGCCCGGCGATGGAAATAAACGGGATGGATGAGTCAGGCGGTGACGCTTGTTGAAACTGGCACGGCGATGGAAATAAACGGGATTGATGAGTCAGGCGGTGACGCTTGTTGAAACTGGCACGGCGATGGAAATAAACGGGATTGATGAGTCAGGCGGTGACGCTTGTTGAAACTGGCACGGCGATGGAAATAAACGGGATTGATGAGTCAGGCGGTGACGCTTGTTGAAACTGGCACGGCGATGGAAATAAACGGGATGGATGAGTCGGGCGGTGACGCTTGTTGAAACTGGCACGGCGACGGAAATAAACGGAATCTATGAGCCAGGCGTTGACGCTTGAGCCAGGTTGCGCTTGTTGACTGGCACGGCGATGTATAAACGACGGATGAGTCAGGCGGTGACGCTTGTTGTGGCACGGAGAGATCTTATTATTCGCCAACCGTCTTCGTTGGCGGTCCTTGTGGAGCTATCAACTCTCAACTGTCACGCCATGGAAATAAACGGGATGATCGCCTGTTGAGTCACGTTAAACGTTTTTATAACGGTGGCACCTACGGTAAACGTAAGCCAGGTGTTGACGCTACTGACGCTGTTCGAAGCAGCGCGGCTTGTGCGACTGGCACGGCGATAGTAACGGTCGAGAGATCTTTGCGCGTACCGATACCGTGCCTAACAAAACGGCAGAGTCATTGTCACGAGCACTGGCATACGTAAGCGTGATGCCTTTCGACGCAACGCCTGCGAAGTGCCTCGCGTCTATGGTATAAAACGGCAGTCATTGCGAGCACTGGCATCACCAAAGCGTGATGCCTTTTCTGCGCAATGCCTGCGAAGTACCCCATTCTATGGCAGTCATTGCGAGCACTGGCATCACCAAAGCGTGATGCCTTTTCTGCGCAATGCCTGCGAAGTAGCCCATTCTATGGCAGTCATTGCGAGCACTGGCATCACACCGAAGTGTGATGCCTTTTCTGCGCACTGCCTGCGAAGTACCCCATTCTATGGCAGTCATTGCGAGCACTGGCATCACACCGAAGTGTGATGCCTTTTCTGCGCAATGCCTGCGAAGAACCCTCTACGGTATGCACTACACTTCTACGGCAGGGTCAATGCCTGCGAAGTATCTTCTTCTACTTGCACTTACCCCTGCTTACTGCTGCTTTCCTACGCGATGCTGGGCGACCGTCCGGTTCGGCGAGCTGGAGCAAATGATCGCATTTGGTGTAAAGTGCTTGCTTTTATAGCAGCATAGCGCAGCTTTCGTCACCGTAGCGAGGTAAGTTGTATGCGTATGGTGCGTTAGTACGTATGGTGAAAAGCTCTAGCAGCTTTCATCATCGTAGTGAGGTGAGTTGGGTGCGTAGTCAATGCGGTGAAGTTTAGTACGTATGGTGGTATGGTGAGGGTACATGATGTACTGTGGAGCGAAGTTGACTTAAATTATTGTGAGGTGGTCAAAGCCACGTTACAGTCCCCCCCTCACTTCGGACAATGATACTTCGCTGGCGGCCGGTGGGAGGAGCGGTTTCGATCTCCCACGATGGTTCGGCTGGAGGATGGCTGGCTGGCTGGCTGTCCTGGTTGGCGTGTGCCGTGAACGGGAAGCGGGTGTGAAATCTTTATTTAATAGCAAATTCTTAATTTATAGTACAAGGCGTCTTATCCTACGATTATGCGTACTTACAACTAGTGACCTCTATATATTATTCATAAACTGATACTCAACCTAATATAATTAAAATTCATTGGCCTAGTCGTACAAATTCTTACTTTGGTTCTTAAACTAATACAATTCAAATTTATTGGATTAATCATACAAATTCTTACATGGCTCCTTAACTAATACAATTCAACTTCCGCTGTTCAGTCATATAAATGTAGGACGCAACGTCCACTGCCGTACCGCACCAATACCTGCTCGCCTTCTAGTCTCTGTAGGGCCAACCGTCGGCCTCGGTAAAATAGCGTTCGTTTCGAGCGCTTGATAAAATGCTGCCGTGTCATGGTCAGCCCTTCCAAGAACGCTGGAATCTCGCTTGCCGGTGTCGCTTTTTCGGCCGCCGTGATAGGCGGGGTTGGTCGGGTGCTGGTCCCGGCCATGGGGCTTGTTGTTGCCGTTGTTGGAGCCTTTGGGCGAACCGATGTCATTTCGACGTGTGCCGTGGTGGTCGTTTGGGTAGCCGTCTCATCGTCGGTCGGTTGGGCCTTTGGTGTCGTCTCGACGTGTGCCGTGGTGGTCGTTTGGGTAGGCGTTGCATCGTTGGTCGGTTGGGCCTTTGGTGTCGTCTCGACGTGTGCCGTGGTGGTCGTTTGGGTTGGCGTTGCATCGTCGGTCGGTTGGGCCTTTGGGCAAACCGGTGTCGTCTCGACGTGTGCCGTGGTGGTCGTTTGGGCAGGCGTTTCATCGTCGGTCGGTTGGGCCTTTGGGCAAACCGGTGTCGTCTCGACGTAGGCCGTGGTGATGGCACAGGTTTCGGCATTTAATTCCCCGGCCGCTGGGACTCATCTGGTGGTCGTGAGTTTACGGGCGTTTGTGCTAAGCGGCGTCTGTCGCGGCAGTGCTTCTAATTCTGCGGGCTGTCTGCCCGGCCGCGTTTGCTGTTTGCGGGCGCTGTGCTTCTGGGGCTGCTTGGGTACCCACGGGCGAGTTCGGGCAGCTGACCCTGCGACATCCATGCTAATTGCGTGCAACTGGTGTGTCTCGGTTGCATTCGTGTGCACCCGAGGTCGTGCTTCCGGGGGTGGCCGGAAAGGTGGCGGCCTTTGCGGCTCGTCCGGCGGCTGTGGTTGGCGGCTCGATGCATGCGGCCTTCTGCTGGTTGTCGGTTTCATTTTGGTTATCTGGAAAGAGATGAGCAAACGGACGCTTTGATTAGTGTTGGCAACGTCTATGGTTGCGTTACATTGGTGCTAGGTGGCTCGGAGTTAGAGTCCGTAGGCTCGGTAGAGATCGCGCTAGCGGCTACTCAAGTTTAGTATTCGGTTGGCAGCTGCTTTAGATCTTGCAGATGCACGTGAATGGTACGCCCACCTGGTGCGTTTGGATTCACAAGTTCAACTGTATTGGTCGACTTGAATTTTCTGACGATATATGGGCCAGAATACTTCGGAGCAAGCTTCTGTGCAAAGTTGTTTACTGCGGAAGAGAGCGGATGATCTCTTTTGAGTACTTTCTCGCCGATAAGTGGCTTCCATGGTCGTCTGCGCAAATCGTAGTATCTCTTCTGGCGTTTTGCTGCGGTAGACAAGTTGCGAGAAACTTCTTGCCAAAGCTCGGTGAGTGTCGGCACGGTGGTGGCTTCTTCGTCGGGCACGTTCCCTTCTTTGCGGATTTGTTTCGGTGTAGCTGGTGTGTACCCGAAGTTTATCTCAGCTGCTGATGTTTTTGCTGAGTCGTGTTGTGATGTATTTATCGCGAAAGCTATTTCGGCTAGTTGGTGGTCCCAGGTCCGATGATCGGCCTTTGCTCGTTGGGCGATCATAGTTTTCACGACTCTGTTGGTGCGCTCGGTTGGGTTCTCGTGTGGAGCGTAAATGGCGGTGAAACGATGTTGAATTCCGTGGCTCTCCAGGAACTATGTGAGCGGCTTGCCGGTGAATTGCTTCCCGTTGTCGGTAAGGAATACGTCAGGGCAACCAAACCGGTATATCACGCGCTCTCGTAGCGCCTTTATAACGCTGGCGGTGGTTGCATTCCGGACTGGCATGAGCTCCACCCACTTGGAGAACTTATCCGTGAGCACTAGCAAGCATGTGTTGCCATTTGTTGAACGTGGTAGTGGGCCTACAAAATCCGCCGTTACAACTTCCCACGGTCGTGAGCATTGCATGGTGGCCATCATCCCGGCAGGTCGGCGTTGGTCTACCTTATATTCGGCACATTGTTGGCATCGACGAACATATCTGAGTGCATCCCTATGCATCCCAGGCCAATAATACCCTTCTTGTGTGCGTTTGAGTGTTTTGTGTACACCCATGTGACCGCCGGTACTAGCGTCATGATTCTCTCTCAGGACCTCGAGTCGACGGTGCTCCGGTACGCATAGTTTCCAGCGTGGTGACCTGGATAGCGTATTGCGTGGGGCGATGTGCCGAAAGAGCCGGCCATCGATAAGTTGGTAATCGGTAATTGTTTCTTTCGCACTAAGACAATGGGCGAGCTGTAAGCGCTGTTAGAGACTTCGATGCGGCCGGTTGCAATCAATTCGTTCACCTCCTGATTGATTACTCCTTGCATCGCTGGGTTGCGCGGATAATATCTCTGCTTCAGTGGGCGATCGTGTTTAAGTCGAATCACATGCTCGGCGGCTGTGCTGGGGCCGGTGATCGTCGAGAACACTGCTGCGTTTTCAGTGAGGAGCGTATTCAATTGGTGATTCTCCCTTTCTGTAAGATGTTGCCTCTCGGTTAGCATCGCGAGGTGGTCGGCAGGTGCCTGCGTACTCAGGCGTGTAGCGGCTAGGGGTTGACCATCGATGGTGATAGTCAGGTCCCTCTTCCTCAGGAAATCCATGCCCAGGAGAACAGGTTCCGACAGCGTCGGTAAAGCGGATACGAGTAGATGCGTCGTCTTCTTGCCCAGCTCGATGGTAACGGGATACATTTTCGTGCTAGGTATATACGTCCGGTTAGCTAGCTGAATGCGACGGGTCTGGCGTTTGGCTTTAATCCTGTGGTTGTCTAGATGACGCTGGAGTTCCTTACCGATGTATGTGAGCGTGGCTCCGGTGTCCACCAGGGCTTCGACCTGCATGCCCGCAATAGTGATGGGCAGATAATAACGGCCATCTTGCTTCCCTTCTAGGTGCGGAAGCGTTGCTTTGCGTGCCGCTGTGCGGGGTTCGGGCGGAGTGGCGCACACTGCCACATGTGTAGGACAATTGCAGTCCCGCGACATGGTTCCGTCGAGTCCGCAGCGAGAGCAAAATATTCGCTGCTGGTTGCGACATTGGTGTCTTCGGTGTCCCGGCTGCTTGCATCGCCAACAAACTTTCTCGCGGCAATACTTATTATTTACCGCCGTCAAACAGTGATTGATGTTTCTCGCTTGCCTGGTCTCCTCGCCTTTCAGCAACTCGAATTCTTCCGTTAATTCGAGTAGTTCGTCCACACTGTTGAAATCGCTCCGACGGACATATAAGCGATATTCCACCCTTAAGCCGTCATATATGCGTTCGGTGTGATCTTCATCGCGAAGTTTCGGGTGCTGGCGGATAAGCGTTTGGATAGCCAGCACATAATCCTTTGCCTTCTCTCTGGGAAATTGCTTGCGCTGGTGGATGGTTTCCTCCAGATGTGCGAGGTGACGCTTCGGTAAAAAGAACCGCTCAGCCTCGTAACGAAAGTCGTCCCACGTGTTGATGGTGTTGCGTTTTACACGAAACCATTGCAGCGCTTTGTCCCGCAGAATTTCCGGCATCGTGGCAAGAAGCTGGTTGTTTGCTATAGAGTAGCATTCCGCTAGTTCTTCGCATCGCTCTAGAAAGTCGTGTAAATTTTCGCGACCGCTGTAGCGTATGTTCCATCGCCGCACGGAGTTTATAACCTCCAAATCCGGCACTCTTGCAGCTGAGGTTATGTCGCCACGTGTTGCTACCGCTTTGCTTGGGATTCTTACCGTGGTGGTTGGAACGAGTATGGTGGCGTTATCTTCCTCCTTCATTTCCCTTTCCAAAGCTTGCACTAGGTCCTCCGTGGATTTATGGTGGCGCTTTGCACGGATGCAGGCGCTCAGCTCGCTACGGAGGTCTGTGACGGTGCGTCCTTCGACAGCGATGTGGTATCGTCTGCACTCGGTGACTAATCGGTCCTTCTTCAGCCAGTAAATCCAACTGGTCGTGTCCGCCTCAAGCGTTAGAGCCTTCATCGCTGGAGTACTGCGATGCTTATGATTGTGTGGGGGGCGCGGCGAACCTGATTCATGAGCGTTGGTGACTGTTTCATGTTTTTCACTATC
This sequence comes from Bactrocera neohumeralis, assembly GCF_024586455.1. Classification (NCBI taxonomy): domain Eukaryota; kingdom Metazoa; phylum Arthropoda; class Insecta; order Diptera; family Tephritidae; genus Bactrocera; species Bactrocera neohumeralis. The sequence goes on from NW_026089624.1 coordinate 18,308,331, forward strand.
ACTCACAAAGTCAGGTCCCTGCTCGGGCGCCATTTGTAATGGGGTTTCGTCCATAGCTGAGGTATGCTCAGCCGCTCCAGGGTCAGCCTTGGGACCCACGAACCCTTAGCAAAAGAGAGACGAGTTTTATCCTCGTAAAGTTATATCCACACCCCCACTCCTTATGCGGACAGCCAGACCAGCGCGATGGAAATAAACGGGATTGATGAGTCAGGCGGTGACGCTTGTTGAACCTCGCACGATGACGGAAATAAACGGAATTTATGAGCCAGGTGTTGACGCTTGTTGAAACTGGCACGGCGATGGAAATAAACGGGATGGATGAGTCAGGCGGTGACGCTTGTTGAAACTGGCACGGCGATGGAAATAAACGGGATTGATGAGTCAGGCGGTGACGCTTGTTGAAACTGGCACGGCGATGGAAATAAACGGGATTGATGAGTCAGGCGGTGACGCTTGTGGAAACTGGCACGGCGACGGAAATAAACGGAATTTATGAGCCAGGCGTTGACGCTTGTTGAAACTGGCACCCCGATGGAAATAAACGGGATTGATGAGTCAGGCGGTGACGCTTGTTGAAACTGGCACGGCGATGGAAATAAACGGGATTGATGAGTCAGGCGGTGACGCTTGTTGAAACTGGCACGGCGACGGAAATAAACGGAATCTATGAGCCAGGTGTTGACGCTTGTTGAAACTGGCACGGCGATGGAAATAAACGGAGTCTATGAGCCAGGCGTTGACGCTTGTTGCGACTGGCACGGCGATGTATACGACGGGCTCCTCTGTGTAGGAGAGATCTTATTATTCGCCAACCGTCTTCGTTGGCCTCCAGCTATCAACTCTCAACTGTCCGCCACTTACGTGTCGCCTGTTAGTCACGTTAGTTTTTCATAACGGTGCCCTACGGTACGTAAGCAGTGGTACTGACGCTGTTCGAAGCAGCGCGGCTGTGCCCCTCATAGTAACGGTCGAGCCTTTGCGCGTACCGATACCTGCCTAACAAAACGGCAGAGTCATTGCGAGCACTGGCATCACCAAAGCGTGATGCCTTTTCTACGCAACGCCTGCGAAGTGCCTCATTCTATGGTATACGGCAGTCATTGCGAGCACTGGCATCACCAAAGCGTGATGCCTTTTCTGCGCAATGCCTGCGAAGTATCCCATTCTATGGCAGTCATTGCGAGCACTGGCATCACACCGAAGTGTGATGCCTTTTCTGCGCACTGCCTGCGAAGTACCCCATTCTATGGCAGTCATTGCGAGCACTGGCATCACACCGAAGTGTGATGCCTTTTCTGCGCAATGCCTGCGAAGAACCCTCTACGGTATGCACTACACTTCTACGGCAGGGTCAATGCCTGCGAAGTATCTTCTTCTACTTGCACTTACCCCTGCTTACTGCTGCTTTCCTACGCGATGCTGGGCGACCGTCCGGTTCGGCGAGCTGGAGCAAATGAACGCATTTGGTGTAAAGTGCTTGCTTTTATAGCAGCATAGCGCAGCTTTCGTCACCGTAGCGAGGTAAGTTGTATGCGTATGGTGCGTTAGTACGTATGGTGAAAAGCTCTAGCAGCTTTCATCATCGTAGTGAGGTGAGTTGGGTGCGTAGTCAATGCGGTGAAGTTTAGTACGTATGGTGGTATGGTGAGGGTACATGATGTACTGTGGAGCGAAGTTGACGTAAATTATTGTGAGGTGGTCAAAGCTACGTTACAAATTTTATGGAAAAAAGTGACAACCCCGCAAATATATACATATATAGAATAAAGTTGACAACATAGTTTATTTGTCGATTTTCAAGTCAAGAAATATTTCAAAAAAAATATTCAATATTCCTCTGATTTATGTGTACAGTCCATCCCGGTTAGGTAGTACTCCGCTTAAATGAAAATCAAATCTCTCCCTCATCACTCTTAACAGCCTATGTACACATATTATATCTTGCTGCATCTCACGATTTGTTTTTTGAAATACCTAGAAATTACTGTTGGCGGATGGGGTCATGTGTAGAAGTTCACGCAAGTGAGGAAAGTTCTCTGAAAGCCATTCACTTGGGAGTGGCCAGAAACGACTCTTTTACACATGGCTCAAGCAGCTCACTATTTCCGGTCTTTGACCAAGTATCCTCTGGGTAGCCTAAGAACATCCGTTCGAAGGCGAGCTAATGTGAGAAGGCGAAACATTCCCTACATAGGGTTGTACGCTGGGCTTGGGACCAGCCACGTAAAAAACAATACCAATGAAAAAGTTGAAACAGCCTCGGATGAGAGACCCCCCTTTTGATGACGACCATGGCAAACGGAATAAGGACTACGATTTGAGAGCATGCACCTGGAATGTCCGGACCCTTAATTGGGAAGGTGCCGCTGCCCAGCTGGTTGATGTCCTCGCAAAAATAAAGGCTGACATCACCGCCGTCCAAGAAATGCGATGGACGGGACAAGGACAGAGACGAGTAGGTCCTTGTGACATTTACTGCAGTGGCCATATAAAGGAGCACAAGTTTGGTGTTGGATTCATAGTGGGAGAGAGACTCCGTCGCCGAGTACTATCATTCACTCCGGTGAATGAACGTCTAGCCACAATCCGCATCAAAGCGAGGTTCTTCAACATATCACTGATTTGCGCCCACGCCCCGACGGATGAGAAGGACGATGTGACCAAAGATGCCTTCTATGAGCGCTTGGAGCGCGCTTATGAGAGCTGACCCCGCCACGATGTCAAAATCGTGCTTGGCGACTTTAACGCCAGGGTGGGCAAAGAAGGTATATTTGGCGCTACGGTCGGTAAATTCAGCCTCCACGACGAAACATCCCCAAATGGGTTGAGGCTGATTGACTTCGCCGGGGCCCGAAATATGGTTATCTGTAGTACTAGATTCCAGCATAAGAAGATTCATCAAGCTACCTGGCTGTCTCCGGATCGAAAAACTACCAACCAGATCGATCATGTTGTGATAGACGGAAGACACGTCTCCAGTGTTTTAGATGTGCGTGCGCTCCGAGGTCCTAACATCGACTCGCACCACTATCTTGTTGCAGCTAAGATTCGCACCCGCCTCTGTGCAGCAAAACGCGCGCCACCAAACACAAGGAAGGTTCGACGTCGAGAAGCTGCAATCACAACAGACAGCCGAACGATTTTCTACTCGGCTTGCACTCCTGCTCTCTGAGAACACTCGTCAACAACTCGTCAAAAGGGAACTGTGGGACAGCATTTCCAACTCCTTACGTACAGCTGCAACCGAAACCATTGGTTTTCGGAAAGTGCAAAAGAACAGCTGGTACCACTACACGTGCGGATGGGATAGATACCGAGATTTGAATAGGGAAGCGAGACGCATTTGCAGACAGAAGAAGAAAGAGGCCGAAATGCGTGAGTACGAAGAGCTTGATAAGCTGGCCGAAAGGGGTAATGCTCGAAAACTCTACGAAAAAATACGGCGGCTTACAGAAGGTTTCAAGACCGTAGCATACTCTTGTAGAACCCCCAAAGGTGATCTAGTGACCGATGCCCAGAGCATACTTAAATTATGGAGGGAACACTTCTCCAACCTGCTGCATTGCAGTGAACGTACAACGCCAGGTGAAGGCGAACCCGATTCCCCAATCGATGACGATGGATCAGATTTTCCATTGCACGACCATGAAGAAGTTCGAATAGCAATTACCCGCCTGAAGAGCAACAAAGCTGCGGGGGCCGATGGATTGCCGGCCGAGCTATTCAACCGCGGCGGCGATGAACTGATAAGGAGCATGCATCAGCTTCTTTGTAAAATATGGTCGGACGAAAGCATGCCCAACGATTGGAATTTAAGTGTGCTATGCCCAATCCATAAAAGAGGAGACCCCACAATCTGCGCCAACTACCGCGTATAAGGTGCTATCGAGCGTATTGTGTGAAAGATTAAAACCCACCGTCAACAAACTGATTGGACCTTATCAGTGTGGCTTCAGACCTGGAAAATCAACAACCGACCAGATTTTCACCATGTGCCAAATATTGGAAAAGACCCGTGAAAAAGAATCGATGCACACAACCTCTTCGTCGATTTCAAAGCTGCTTTCTGGTTCTGGTAGTGAACGAGGGCAAGACGAAATATCTCCTGTCATCAAACAAACAGTCGTCGCACTCGCGACTTGGCTCTCACGTCACTGTTGACAGTCATAACTTTGAAGTTGTAGATAATTTCGCCTATTTAGGAACCAGCATTAACACCACTAATAATGTCAGCCTGGAAATCCAACGCAGGATTGCTCTTGCCAACAGGTGCTACTTCGGACTGAGTAGGCAATTGAAAAGTAAAGTCCTCTCTCGACGAACAAAAGCTAAACTCTATAAGTCGCTCATAATTCCCGTCCTGCTATATGGTGCAGAGGCTTGGGCGATGACAGCAACCGATGAGTCGACGTTACGAGTTTTCGAGAGAAAAATTCTGCGAAAGATTTATGGTCCTTTGGGCATTGGCCACGGCGAATATCGCATTCGATGGAACGATGAGCTGTACGAGATATACGACGACATTGACATAGTTCAGCGAATTAAAAGACAGCGGCTACGCTGGCTAGGTCATGTTGTCCGGATGGATGAAAACACTCCAGCTCTGAAAGTATTCGACGCAGTACCCGCCGGGAGAAGCAGAGGAAGAGGAAGACCTCCACTCCGTTGGAAGGACCAAGTGGAGAAGGACCTGGCTTCGCTTGGAATATCCAATTGGCGCCACGTAGCGAAAAGAAGAAACGACTGGCGCGCTGTTGTTAACTCGGCTATAATCGCGTAAGCGGTGTCTACGCCAATTAAGAAGAAGAAGAAATTACTGTTTTAAGTACGACTCATTTAAGTATCCGCAGTCTGCTTATGTACCATATTATATTTTTATTTTTAACTAACTATAAATATCTGTATCTTTGATTGTGGCACATAACCAGGATTTACTGTATTTGTCAACGAATGTAAAAAATATTTTGTAATTCTGAAATATTTTTACGCAGCTGCGTTAATATGTATGCATGCTCACACATACACATCCATATTTACGCTGGTTTGTAGGCAAAGCTGTAAAGCGGCAAGGGAAGCGGTTTTGGTACAGCTCCGATTTTCTACCATTGACTTTTTGACAAAGTTTGGTTGTCCGTGACAACGGAGTTTTTGTATGAAACAATGGGTGTATATATTTACATACAAAGTTGTGTGTAAACAAATATACAAACATAATGCGAATGATTCTTTCAAATTTGTTTACATGTACACATCATTATATGCATATGACTAAAGATTTTATCAAAACTTCAAATGCCCAAAGTAAATAAATGCATACATATGTATATAAATATATAACTTAAAAAACATATATTAATTATAATTATATTAATTAAATATTTAAGTAATATTACAAATATTACTTAATTATACATTTCAACACTCTGGAATTCATCATTAAATGGGTCAAATTGCACTTACATACATATGTATGTACATATGTATATACATTTGAGCTTTGTTATCAAATAAGTATATGGAGGATATCCATAAATTATATGCACAGTCGCTTGCGCTTTTTAAATATGCGAATCTGTAAGCGTACATTGAAATTAGCATCACTTTTCTCATTTAACACTGAAAATGCTCAATTCTGATATTTTCGACCTTTTCATGTTAAATATTGGTGAAATCTACTAATAGAAAACTCAACCCCTCCAAAAAGAGGAACGTGATGACAATCGGCACATCATGAACCTTCTCTATATTATACGTTCTCTGGTGTTAGTAATTGTGTACATACAAAATGGACAACCTACAAATGTTCAGGTAGTAGGATTCACGACGCCATTTTCAGTTCACTGTCGTGCTGCTGCAGTCTGTCGCGCTCATTGTGTTCAGCAATTAAGGCCAAATTATAATAATAAGCATACGCTGCCGTATGTTATTGTCAAAAAATCAACGAAAAGCCTGTCAAATGCATAAGGAACCGAGAGTAGACTTTTGAATGACTATAATGTACTTAAAATATTTAAAAACAATTAAAATGCTTAATTCTGTTTTAGAAGGAATATGCATATTTACAAAAATTAGTGAAATTAGAACAAAAAAGAGAGTTCGGTCATGTTCAGTGAAGGAAATAAATAGAAAGTGTAAGAAGGATGGTTTTTTGTACGATTCCTAGAAATGGAGAGGATTGACCACACCGATGTTTTAATATACACGCGTTTGTCGTACAAAAATTTCTTTTTTTCTGTATCTGTTGACAAAATATTTGTCGTCCTTCATTTTCAAATTCAAAATGATGTATGTATCTGCTGACAAAAAGCGAAAACAGCTGATCATAAGATAAGTGGAGGGTATAAAAAAGCTATATCATGAAAACTAGAGCCGATAGAGACAAACTGATTACATATTTGAATTCAGCGCGCCCAAATTAACTAGAATCAGTTGATAAATTTTTAATGCGAAATTTTTTTTTCAGGTCATAAGTTAAGTGGAGGGTATAAAAAAGCTATATCATGAAAACTAGACAAACTGATTACAGATTTGAATTCAGCGCGCCAAAATTAACTAGAATCAGTTTATAAATTCAAAGAAGCAAAATTTTTTTTTTAATTTTGTCGGGCTGTGTTATTGATCCAAATCAATTAAAAATTTTGTGACGCAAATTATTTTAAAGACGGCTAATCTTCTAAGAAATGATTAAGTAAAACTCTTATGTTGGAAGATGTTGCATTATTGCAATGTTTCGTTCTTCAACGAAGCATGTTGTTATTTTAATTAAATTATTTCATATTTATTTACTATGATAAAAACAGTTAATCTACAAACTTATAGCAATTTGAGATACAGATTTAAGCATTTAGTTCTTTTAACAAATAGAACTTTTAAAATATAGTCATTTATAGGCATATACATACAAATGTGTGCGCATGAAATAATATATATGTAGGTATATATATTTAATATTATCAAATAAATGCTGCAACATTGGTTGACGAGAACAAAACTGATCAGATGCAATTGTAGTGATTGTTGTAAATCACCAGTTTCTGATTTTTTAAAGGGAATAACGTTAACTGTTTTAGTGGCAAAGATCCGCCAATCCAAGCTGTTGCTGCTGTTTGACAGACAGTACCAATCAGAGAGCTGCAACGAGTATGATAAAATCAGAACAAAGAGTCGTGCCAAAAACACAATCAAATCAATTCAGTTCAGCATAGACAACAGGAATAATGGGATGCCCAACTTATACCAGTGTGAGAGGGCCTCAAAATAAGCTTTTTTTGTAACATTTTCCATTGTGGCCAGATCGAACGAAATAAGAATTCTTGGCCATTTAAATTTAAAAAGCCCAATTGCACTTTCCACACCACCCAGGAGGTATGCAAAACGGCGCGTTACCGAAGTTAGTTTTGGGTGCTCGGTTCCCCTTTAGGCCTATATCACCCATTAAAAATTTATTTACATAAAGTAACAAAACGATAACAATTCATTATATAACGTAAAAAAAACAAAACGATAAATGTATACATATAACGATAAAAACAAAACAACAACAATTCATGAAAAAAATATATAAAATATCACAGCATAATAACAAATAACATATGTATATACATATATACAAATGCCTACCTTTAAATCCCAAATTCTACTTTTTGTTAAAAAAATTGCTTTCTAATTTTTGAGCCTCTTTACCCTACCTGATTAAAAGATTTTTACTTTTTTATATTCTATCGTAAGTTTGAGTTCGCCTATTGTAACCACTAAAAAATAAAAAAAAATTGAAACCTAAGGGTGTAAAACACACAAAATTTTATTTTTAAAATTAGGGAAATATATTCTAATTCTAATAAAAAGGGCTATAACTATTTTTGGGTCACAATTATCACAACACAAAAAGGGCCTAACATCTTTCATTTTATTAAAAAGAATATCTCCTATTCCTATTTTATGACAATTACTGTCGAATTCTTCTAAAAATCAGGTTTAAAAAATTTTTACAAATGCAATAAAATCCTCAGGCGGCTTCACTAAATTGCATTTGTCTATTTGATTTTGATGCATGAAGATGAATTCGTCCGAAGGAATTTCATCTCCTAAATAAGGTAAAGGCAGGGAACATGTGTGCAGTTTAAAAATTTTTAAATAAAAATAGCGGCAAAAGTAGCTAAACGCATTTTCTTTCAAAAAATTAATTTCTAAACTACCATCTAATGTTATTGATCTAACGAGGGAGTGTTCAGGCCGTGGTAGACCTTGAAAATCCTGCCAAGAAAGGTCATTCAATAATGAATCATTACACACATTACGTAGAACATTATTACTATGTTCCGAAATTACTGTAGCATTAGGTTCTAAAGGCAGCTCACAGTTTCCTTTTGTTACGACGTTTACGTAACGTAAACCCCACGATTTCCTAAACAAACTAGAAAACATATAGGACGTTACTCTAGTACCTCCTCTGCTTCGAATCTGCCGAAAAAAATGTTCTAAACTGTCCTGACATAGTCGTCTCGTCTTCAAGTACGGAAAACCTGAGTGTGACAAAAATCGCCACAATCGTCTTAAACTGTTAATATTTAACACCCACCCCTTTAAAAAACTAAACTTATTGGTTGTGTTGCTTTCTAATTCGTCTACGACCCGAATAGTTTTTAAAACTTGTTCTGCCTCATTTAAAAACTCTAACTGTTCAGTGGAAGCTACAAACACTTTTTTAGTGGGTACAACAGCCTCAACGAAATTGCTATTTAAAATATCAAATAATTTATTAAAAAAAGAAACGAATTCCGCGGTATTAATAAAGCTCCTACTGTTCGAGCTTAAGGCTCCCGAGCTATATAGGGACAACATACCAGAAGCGACCGTATTACTCAATACTTGAGACGCGAATTTAACCTTCATTTTTTGGAAGGTATTTGGATAAATATGAGCATCGGTTAATTTATGCGCACACCGATAACTCGACTTAGAGTCGGTTTCATAAAAATGAACAATAGCCGACCAACTTACCCGTCTATTTTTAAAGAAAACCGTATTTTTTAAATTTTGTAAACAGTTACGATTACTTTTTATCAAATGGGGGCTATCGTAAAAAAATACACTTCCTTGCCATTAACATTAAAAAAAGGCCGTGACGCTGAAACACCTAACAAATTAGCGAAATTCTGAAAATAGGTGCCCTGGTCGCAGACAAAATGGCAAGGAATTAGTCCTATATGTTGCAGTTGGGTAATGGCTTCAAGAATGTATTTCTTGAGGACATCCCCTTTGCAAAAACCTTTTACGAAAAAATAAACCAATGGGTGGGACCAAGGGTCTCCACCTATACCTTGCACCATTATAGTCATTGCAGTAGTTGCTAATCTAAAAGTGCGATTTTCATCGCCATAATCCTCAATACCTATCACCCTATCGAATTTCCTATCATACTGCAAATGATATTTCAGTGACATTTCATCACATGAAACCGACACGATATTTTGTTCGAAAGTGAATCCCCTACTCCTAATCTCTAACGATTTTATGCTACTTTGGGTGCAACCTGGGAAACGGGGCCAGTCTGTAACAAAGTTTTCCAAAGTACTTTCGGATGGAAAATCTAATTGGTGCTTTAAGTGCCGATAAGCAACTGGCGATAGAAAAAATACACCCAAAGTTATCGTTTTCAAAAAATTGTCATATCGCCGACCATGGGTACGGCGATTACTATTTATAAAACTACTCCTAATGCAAGCACCTAACTGAGGAGGAACTTTACTACAAACTAAAGAAAGAGGGTCTGACTGTTCCCTAAATGAGCTATTCCTTAGCTGTTCCCTACATCTTTCTAACTCTGCGATCATTTCAACTAACTGGGCCTTTAAACTTTTATTTTCCTGCTCTTTTTGATCTAACTTTGTTTTCAAAACCCTATTCTCTTCCCTCAATTTCTTCTTCCTTTCTGTACCTGCGGTCAGACCCCTACCTGTTTGCGCGGCCTTATCAAAATTAAAAGATACATCCTCCTCAAAAAATGGAAGAGGCTCTAAAACTCCGTCTTCAATTTCATTTTCAATATTTCGGAATAGCTGCCTCGATGCATTTTGTGCATTTGAGACAGCTTCTTCAACTTGGGGAGCAAAATCTTCTAGACCCAATAAAATTGTATTTTTTAATTCGGAATTTGGGACGTCAAATGTGGGCTCAACTTTTAAATTTATATCGGGAACGGCCCCCGAACGCAATTGCTTTTCAAGGCGCATTTGTATTTGTTAAAGAGATTGAATGGAATATGTGAAGTGAAAGTAAACTTTCAAGATAATCTTAACTTTTCCAAAGGTACAATTTTTGCACGATGCTTCAATAATGTCCCTGAAGATAGAACTATAGAAAACATGAAAGAACAAGGTATACAAGGTACACTCCAACTTTGTGCATAAGTTAAAAAAAAAAGGTCGACAATACCTTAGTACACACCGTAGTTACCCTTCTTACTTTCGACTTATATGAATTACCTGGAAAAGTGGAGGTTTCATGGCGATCAGCCCGTGTAAGACCATATTTCCCAAATCTAATGAGATTTAAATCAAGTGGAATCTTCGGGGATACCATGAAGAGGTGAAACAATAAACCTACGTGTGAAACTTGTAACTTCCCTCCTCCTCAAGGCTCACTGCAATGTTTACCCACCTTATTCAAACAAAACAAATTCTCAAAACTAAAACTGAGAACAAATGTACGATGCGGGAGCAGGGGCGTCGCGAGGATCCAGATCATGGGGGGGTGAACGCAGGGTTGCCAATATCGATACACTGTAGTCAACTATTATCAACTTTTATAATTCAATCTGTTCAATATGTTTGAAATTTTCATAAAATAACTCAAAATCAGAGTCGAATGCTATTATTTATAAATATATAAACTATTTCTGATAGTTTGTTTTCAGTTTTGGTATTTTATATTGTAAAAAATTGTAATTGAAAACAAAGATGTGCTCAAAACTATATACGCGCATAGAGCAATGGCAACATTATTCAAATGTAAACAAACAAAGATGACTGATTTCTGCGTTTTTACCACGTTTTTGACTGTGCACACATTTTGCCGATAAGGAAGGAAAAGGAAGGAAGGAAGGGAGTAGCGTTTTTGACTGGCTAGCCTTTTATACGAGTTCGGAAAAGGTTGCGTTAAATTCATAAATGCGCAACCTCTACCAACAACACAATGTTGCCATGCTTATGCTATTGTTGTTTTTGTAGAACAATGTTTCAATTTTTGGTTGGTGACATATTCAATTAAAAATAAATTCTATTGGGATTCGAACCTACGTGCTCGTCGTAACTTTTCAAGCGCTTACCACCAACACCACCATTGACACTTGTATTGCGTTGTCTTAATTATGGTTTGGTTATGCATGAAAGAATTATACAATGGATCGCCGATTGTTACCTCTTTCCTTGCTGCTGCTGCGCATATGTATGTTTGTATGCTTGTGCATTATTGAAGTTATGCTTCTTTTTCTTTCGTTTGTCTTTCATTTCTGCGAATTCACAACTATTTTGCGTATGTTTTGGTTGAAATACTCCGCGTTGGCCTTTGAAAAATTAAGACTATACTTCACAGCATCATTTCTGTAGTTAGTCTTCATTTACATTGTTTGGAAATCGACCCGCTATGACGAGGTATATCGCTTTATCTGACAGCGTGAGGTTTAAGAAGTTCATTTCTAATTTTATTTTGTGGCATATTAGAAATGATGTTTCTTCGAAAATCGCTCACTTACAACGGATAAAACGACTTCTGAGTAGTGATTGTAATGAATAAATTCCAAGATTTTACACAAAAATAATACAGTCAATAAGTACAGTACGCTTATGTATGCTTGCGCATTATTTTTCTTTCGTTTGTCTTTCATTTTTGCGAATTCTCAACTATTTTGTGTGACTTTATTTCTTTCATTTCATTTCATTTCTGCGAATTCTTTGAATTTCTGAACGCGCGCATGCGTATACATACATTCATATGAGCATGTGCAGATACACAAGATAGGATAGAAGATGTATGCCTTTTAACATCGTATACTATACTAATAAATATTTTTCTTACTAATAGAAATTAAATTTATCACAGCAATATTATGTACATATATGTATATAAGGTATATTGTTTCGCATTTTGCTTCTACGCCGGTCAAATTTCTATACAAAAATCGACTGAAATGCATGAGAAAATAAAATGGACAACTAGGGCAAATAATTTTAAAAAAATTTATTGATAATTAAATATAAATGAAAATACATGTAAATTTACTTAAATTTATTAAAAAACTTATTTAAATTTATAAGGAAACTTATTTAAATTTATTGAAAAATTGCAAAGGAAAATAAAAAGAAAATTCATTTTACTTTGGCCCAGTTTTGTGCGCAATACAAATGGAACGCGAATAATGAATACAAGAAATTGACTAAACACCATGATATAAGATATACAAATTATAATATGACAACCCAATTCGAAGAGTACAAAAGAGAGATGGTTACGCTGCATATTCCCTTTCGCAACGAAGAGACAGAACTATTTTCCGAGTCAAAATTCCTTCATTTAGACTTTGCTTTATAAAATGTGCATAATGAATTTAAATGTTTTAGTTTTCTTTCATACAAAATAAAATGCATTTCTGAATATCACTAAGAAGTATAACTTCTTCCGCGCGTAGGGACTCCACGCACCTTTTTTTTTAACTGGTGTAAAAAAAAAGTAACAGTGACTAAAAAAGTGTAAACTTGCACTAAAAATTATATAATGTGTTAATAGCCAACGACAGAAACAAGCGCAACCGAACAACATACGAAGACAGCAGGAAAAGTACACTCGATGGAAATTCAGCGGAAGACAGCAACGGCCAATAATAAATTGAACCAGGAGAAAAGACTGCAGCAGTTGACAACATGCAACAGAATATATTTGTAAGTTGTATTTAAAATTTATTGTTAATATATTAAAAATGGGAAAGAGCCCAACTATCAAATATAAGAAATTATCATAGTGCGACTTCTGTAAGGGCGCTCATGACATTAAGGAGTGTCCAAAAATAAAAAAATAACCAAAGAAAATAAAAATATTATAAATTGCATTATGGTCGTTAAGAATACATATGTGTAACTATCAGACCTGGTCACGCGTTGCTGTGGATTATTTTTTTGTTATACAATATTGTAGTAAACTCTTCACGGGGAACAGTTACCCCTTAATACAATGAAATTGTTATGTACGAACGAAGACGGAAACGATAAAGCTGGTATAAGCACCACTGGATTGAAATTTGAAAGGGAAGTACTTTTAATACGATTGAAAAAATTTTCATACTATTGAATTTGGCAAGAGTTAATACACTGTTTCTGGTGTATTTAGTTATTGATTTATCACGCAGTACCGTTATATGGGGAGTGAGCGGGGTTATCCTCCGTCTCAAGTTACAGCTTGTACGGACGGACAAACAGACAGTCACCCCGATTTCAAATTTTCTCGTCATCGTGATCATTTATATATTTTCTTCTTCTTAACTAACGTAGACACCGCTTTCGCGATTATAGCCGAGTTAACAACAGCGCGCCAGTCGTTTCTTCTTTTCGCCACGTGGCGCCAATTGAATATTCCAAGCGAAGCCAGGCCATTCTCCACCTGGTCCTTCCAACGGAATGGAGGTCTTCCTCTTCAACTGCTTCAACCGGCGTCGAATACTGTCGAATACTGTCAGAGCTGGAGTGTTTTTAACCATTCGGACAACATGACCTAGCCAGCGTAGTCGGTTGACCTATGTCAATGTCATCGTATATCTCATACAGCTCATCGTTCCATCGAATGCGATATCTTTCGCAGAACCTTTCTCTCGAAAACTCGCAACATCGACTCATCAGTTATTATCATCGTCCACGCCTCTGCACCATATAGCTGGACGGGAGTTGTGAGTGACTTATAGAGTTTGGTCTTTGTTCGTCGAGAAAGGACTCTAGTCCTCAATTTCCTACTCCGTCCGAAGTAACACTTGTTGGCACGAGCTACTCTGCGTTGGATTTCGTATGGTGAATATCTGGTCGGTTGTTGATTTGCCAGGTCTAAAGCCGCACTGATAAGGTCCAATCAGTTTGTGGACGGTGGGCTTTAATTTTTCACACAATATACTCGATAGAACACTATACGCAATGTTGAGGAGGCTTATCCCACGGTAGTTGGCGCAGATTGTGTGGTCTCCCTTTTTGTGAATTGGCCTCTCTGTTTTTCTGTCTGCAAATGCGTCTCGCTTCCCTCTTCAACTCTCGGTATCTATGCCATCCCGCACGTGTTGTGGTCGATCGTAACGTTCCGTGGTAGGCAATCTGTGTTTTCTCCACTACGACACGGCACTCCTCGTCGTACCAGCTGTTCTTTTGCATTTTCCGAAAACCAATCGTTTCGGTTGCAGCTGTACGTAAGGACTTCAAAATACCGTCCCACAGTTCCCTTATACCGAGTTGTTAACGAGTGCTCTTAGAGAGCAGGAGTGCAAATCGAGTAGAAAATCGTTCGGCTGTCTGTTATGATTGCAGCTTCACTACGTCGAATCTTGATTATGTTTGTTGACATGCGTTTTTTGCTGCACAGAGGCGGGTGCGAATCTTGGCTGCAACAAGGTAGTGGTCGAAGTCGATGTTAGGACCTCGGTGCGCACGCACATCTAAAACAATGGAGACGTGTCTTCCGTTTATCACAACATGATCGATCTGGTTGGTGGCTTTTCGATCCGGAGACAGCTAGGTGGCTTGATGAGTTTTCTTATGCTGGAATCTAGTACTACAAATAACCATATTTCGGGCCCCGGAGAAGTCGATCAGCCTCAACCCATTTGGGGATGTTTCGTCGTGGAGGCTGAATTTACCGACCGTAGTGCCAAAGACACCTTCTTTTTGCCCACCCTGGCGTTAAAGTCGCCAAGCACGAGTTTGACATCGTGGCGGGGGCAGCTCTCATAAGCGCGTTCCAAGCACTCATAGAAGGCATCTTTGGTAATATCGTCCTTCTCTCCGTCCGGGTGTGGGCGCAAATCAGCGATATGTTGAAGAACCTCGCTTTGATGCGGATTGTGGCTAGAAGTTTATCCACCGGGGTGAATGACAGTACTTGGTGACGGAGTCTCTCTCCCACCACTAGTCCCACGCCAAATTTGCGCTCTTTTATATAGCCACTGTAGTAAATTCCACAAGGACCTATTCGCCTCAGTTTTTGTCGCGTCCGACGCATTTCTTGGACGGCGGTGTTGTCAGTCTTCACTCTAATGAGGACATTCCAGGTGCAAGCCCTCAAATTGTAGTCCTTATTTCGTTTGCCATGGTCGTCATCAAAAGGAGGTCTCTTCTTTTATCTCGGTTTTATCAGTTTTATAATTGCTCCCAGGGTTTCATCACATGCGGTCACTAACTATTAGGGGCTGAGTCAAGCTTTCGCCAAATTTTATCCGTTTTCGTCAAAAAGATACAGTGCTATGAGCAAAATACGCTATCTTATTTTCATATATGCGGTTTAAATTCTGCTGGAAGTTCGACAATCTTTATAATAGGTAATAAGGAAATTATTGACTCGATTTAACTAATTTTTAACAGTCAGACATAATATTATAAGCAAAGGATTCTCTCCTAATTTCAAGTATATAACTCGCACATTTACCGTTTTTTTCGGTAAAAAGTCGGCTGTGGGCACTGAGCTCCCCATATTCGCTACCTAGGGGAAACAGCGTCGATTCGATTTGGAAAATTTTTAATCTTAAAGTGGCTTACTTTAAAAGTACTATCCGCGCAAAGTTTTATCTCGTTATATTAATTGCTTCTTGATTTGTATATTGAAAAGTGAAAGAATCTAATGAAATTTAAAATTGTGTTATATGTGAGATAGGCGTGGTTGGAGTCCGGTTTCACTGTAACCTAGGAATGTCAGAGACTTTGACTAAAATCGGTTGAGCTGGTCCTGAGATATATTTCATCTAAATGTGAGCGGTGCCACGCCCATCGTCCATTTTCGACAATAGCTCTTATAAAGTCCTCTCATAACATCTCGGGAGTACAATTTAATGCTTCTGACGTATACAGTTATTGATTTATCGTGCTTTTAGTAGTTTTTAACAGTACGGGGAGTGGGCGGGTCGATCATCCCATTTAATAAATTTTTGAAGTGCCGGTTGGAGTGCTTAATAGATTTGTTCTGAGCGAATTTCGCTATTTTAGCTTGAATGATTAGAAGGTGGGCCACGTCCGTTTTTTCAAAATTTTTAGCCCACAGGTGTCCCAATCTGCTGCGAACTCCTGTGCCAAATTACAGTTCCATATCTTAGTTTGGCTCTAAGTTATGGCACTTGATAAGTTTTTGTAGTGCCTTTTAGTGGCCTGTACGGTGGATGACTCATCAAATTGATGGTTTGAGTGCTTAAAAATGCAATTGTTTCTGTCGATAACTGAGAGCTCGCATTATCGTGATGAGAGGGATTCGTATCGGTTTTCCTAATTTCTTGGGAGACAACTGACAATTGAGTATCTTTCAGAATTCACAGTGTACTTCTAATGGTATAGTTACGACATATCAGGTTGTTCCAAAAAAACAGGAAATCGTTAGCTTGGGAGTGATTTGTGCGCGAACCACTTTTCTTGGATCTGGCTCATCTTGAAATATTTATACAGTCTACTGCGCTTTACTCTCGGGCGATTAGGCGTAAATCCACGTTTCATCATCTATCACGGTTTCATAGACGTGTTTCGAAGCACCGCTATCGTATTTTGTTAACATTTCTCACGTTCAATCGGCACAAGCCTTTTTTGAACAATCAACAAATTGTGTGGCCACTAATGTCTATAGTTGTCTCCATTTCACTATAGGTCACATGACGATCAACTTGTGCACAGCATCACAAATGATTTTGCAAGACTTTCCAGAAATTCTTCTTGAAGTGATCTATGTCCTCGATTGAATTCACCATGCCATCGATAAACAATAAACATTGACCTTTGATGAAGCATTGAACTAAGTTCATCGATACACTGTTGCTGAGTTAATCCATGACTAAAGTTGATGAACATAATTGAGTGAAATTGTTCATGATTTAATTCCATTTTATGGCCGAGAAGAGTATTTTTTGATTACAATAAACAACACAATAAGCGGTCGTATGTCAAAACTTTCAGAGTTGACATCAAAAATGACAATAAAGTAGTGAGTTCTCAGATTGCAACACTAACGTGTACATGTGGGTGAATGATTGTGTGTGTACTTGAAAATGCATCTTCAATAAATATTCTTATTTCACTCTTCGCATATTCGGCAACAGGGAAAATTACAAAACTATTCTGAGAGTATTGTCTACTTTGATAGATCGCTGGGCTTGAGGCGTTTAAGTCGTCTTGGCGGTCCATCTCTAGAAGTTAAAATATTTTCGTTTCAACACTGTGCTGCTGCAATTTAATTATTTCTGCGCTAACTAAGATTACACTTTAATCACGCTCTATAATAGCACATCTACAATACCAAGGCAATTGCCATGCACCGTCTATGAAATTTGTAAGTGCTGTATCATGTTGTATGTGAAAATAATGTGTACAGACTTAACTTCGTTGAGTTGTATTTGCCATTCCTTTGAAGGACTTTATTGACAGCTTTTTGGAGATTAGTAGTTGACTCGTGTTCACTAATACAAACAGCAAGCACCGCGGTATCATCTGCAAATGTAGCTGTTTTATATTTGCAGCTTACTGTCAGGTCATGCGGGAATAGAAAACAAAGAAGGAAGCCAACAGCGACCTGACAAATATGATTTTATATGTAGTATCACTATCATATTCAGCCCGCTTCGCCCGGCTTTATTTAAGCATACATGAATTAATAATTAACAAAATCACAAAAACGTTTTTTTTTCAGTTTTCAATGTTACGAAAGTTACTCTAAATTTTTTGTTTTAACTTATATCGTAATGTATCTATATAAGAAAGTATGTACATATACCCCTCAATATGCCATTTGTAAAAAATCATACATCCGCGGAAAAGGCACAGACGCATCATCATTGACCAATAAAATTCGAGCAAGCAGTGCATACTTTCCTAATACAGTAAAACCTGTAAAGTTGGACACCCTTATAACTTGGACACTCGCTCAAATTGGACAAAAAGTTCTGTACCAAAATAATATAGTACAAAATATCCATATATTCACTTCTTAATTTGGACACTGTCTATCTTGGAAGTTGGACAAAATTTGTCTCAATTTTTAAACAGCAAGCATTAAAATCCCTTTATATCTTGGACAATACAATTAATATGTATGCATATTTGTATGCTGTTTACTTATGTACTATACCTATGAATATTACACACAAATGTACATATTTGTATTTGGGCGTCAATGAAATTTTTCAAACGTTGCAATGCCGTTATTTTTGTGAAATTATGTATGCATCAAATTTCCTGGATTAGCTATGACACAATGCATATTTGATCAGTTGTTGCAATCATGTCAAAAAGAAAACAACCAGTGAAGTTATCTCTGAAAATTAAAAGTGAGATATTGAATGAACCGGCTAAATATGGAGTTTCCAAATCAACAATCGCTAATATTAAAAATAATAAGGAACATATTATAAAAGAATTAGAAAGCAACCCCGATCCGGAAGGCAAAAGAAAAACGCGTATAACTGATTTTGAAAAAATAAATGAGGGGGTGAAATCGTTTTTTGAAAAATGCAGGTCTAAGAATATTCCGATCAGTGGCCCAATAATTCAAGAAAACGCTAAGCTATTGGCTTCTGAGTTACAAATAGAGAACTTTAGAGCAAGCAATGGGTGGTTAGAATCTTACCGTTTGAGACATAACATTCAATTTAAAGCTTTAAGTGGTGAAGGAGCGAATGTAGATCTTAAAGCTGCCTCAGATTGGAAAGAAAAACTACCAACATTTTTAAAAAATTATTTACCTGAGAATCAGTTTAATGCGGATGAAACTGGATTGTTTTATCGTTAATTAGCTACTCGAAGTCTCGTTGCAAAAGGCGCAGTTTGTAAAGGAGGTAAACTGGCAAAAGATAGACTGAGCGTATTGTTTTGCTGCAGCAGTACAGGAGAAAAGTTAATGCCGTTGGTTATAGGTAACGCTGCAAAGCCGCGAGCTTTTCACCGAAATAAAATCGACACTCAAAATTTTATTGTGCAATGGGCTCACAATAAAAAGGCTTGGATGACAAGTGTAATTTTCCAGCATTGGCTTAGTTCTATCAATGACGAAATGAAGAAGCAAAATAGAAAAATTATTTTGTTCATTGACAACGCTACAAGCCACAGTTTAATAAATGAATATTCAAATGTGTTTGTAAAATTTCTGCCGCCAAACCTAACGGCAGAAATACAACCTCTCGACCAAGGAATTATTCAAAATGTAAAAACAAAATATAGATCAAAAATGATGCTTTCTCTGATAACACACCTTGACGAATGCAACAATGTAAGTGAGTTGTCGAAAAGAATTTCTGTTTTGGATGCTATTCGATGGTTGGTTTCTTCCTGGTACGAATTAGACCCTCTTCACGAAGTGATAAGAAAATGCTTTCAGCATGCTGGATTTCCTTGCCACGATTTACTGGAATGTCCACGGCAAGAAAATCTGAATTATGGAAGTCCTGGCAAGACCTTCTAAGCCAAATTGCGTCTTACCCATTGCCTCTTCACATTTCATATATTCGGGCGTGAATGACTTTTAGAAATATCTTAAGAGCGTGTGACATTAGACTAATTAGTCTGTACTCCATTATTTTTCTTAGGTAGTGGTATGAATGTTGATTTTAACCAGTCTTTAGGATATTGGCCATTGTCATAAATTTGGTTAAAATAGTAAAAGAGTCATATTTTTGTCATTTATTAACTTTAAAATTTCAGCTGGTACCTCATCCGGACCTGTTGCTTTGTAATTTTTCATGGATTGTATAGCTCTCTCTATTTCGCCTTTCGTAATATAATTGCCAGTTGGTCTGTGATGAAGATGAAGATTCTGGTTCAATCTAATCCAAAAACGCTTTCAATTTTTTCCATATACTTTTCTTTTCATTTATATCAAATACCACCTCTTTGTTATCATTTATGAGGATTGAGGGCGGATTTTTACGATGAATACCTGCGGCTTCTTTCAATTTTTTGTGTAAATGGAAGGTATCATGTAAAAATTGTAGTCTTTCAATTTCTTGGCATTCATTGTTTATCCAACTTGTTTTTGCATTATATCATCTTCCTTATTTTCCTATTCAGTTGTCTATACATGTCAGTGTTTTTATTTTTATATTCCCGGCGTTTACTTATTAGTTTTAGTATGTCATCTGTCATCCAATTATTTTTATTATTTTCTTTCTTTTTTATTCCAAGAGAGTTTTTTGCTGTAGTACAAATTATCTCTTTTAAGTCGCTCCATATACTTTCCGCACTTCCTGATTGGATATCATTTATTTTTTCATTGATTTCACTTTCAAATAGGCGTTTCACACTTTCGTCTCGCAACTTATCAACATTTAGCTTAAATTGAGGCTTACTTTTTTTAATTACGGCTAGCCTAATACGCAATTTTGCCAGTAGCAAGTTGTGATCCGAAGGTACATCCGCTCCTGGATATGTATTGACTTTTTTTTTATTGAGGAACAGAATCGATTATTTATCAGAATATAATCTATTTGATTTCTGATGATATTATCAGAGGCGTCCGATGGAGATTTCCATGTATAAAGTCTTCACAACTATCCTGAACAAATTCGAAATGAATTAGTATCGCCCATAGTTGTCGAAAATATGGAAAAATCGATAGATATATATGAACAGGTGGGTGATTCCCATCAAACTATTTTTAAAAACGTGGTAGAGGATTTAAAACACATCTCCCTAGGAACTTCTTCAAGTGAAAGTGAAGATGAGTGCACTGAAAACTATAATCTTCCCACTGCAAAAGAAGCTTTATCAAACATGAACGAAGTCATTCTTTATGTATCAGCACATCAATCAACTTTGCTGCCGGAGTTTTTAAAGTTAAAAACGAAATTGGAACAAAATATAAGCTTATCAAAATTAAAACAAACTGAAATAGATGCTTATTTTTCTAAAACATAAGTTGTACATATATCCGTATTCTAAAATGTGTTAATTTTTGTTTTTCTATTACACACTTATATATTGAATTTAATGTACGTTTTTTTTAACTAGTTTTTAAAATAAAGTCAATAAAATAAGAAAAGAATCATTTCTTTATAACATGGACACTCGCGTAAGTTGGACAAAAAGTGATGAACCGCAGGTGTCCAACTTAGACAGGTTTTACTGTACTTAATATTGCAACGAAATCCAATTTATTTATAAGAAACGCGCGAGTTAAGACACACAACCGAGTTGTACAACGCAGTACTTTTCCATTGCAGTTAAGTCATACAAGCGAGTTGTACAACTCAGTACTTTTTCCATTGCAGGAACTACACAATTGCTAGTACAGATCACTATAGTCAAACTCCACTATAAATAGAAGTCACAACGTACATACGTCGTCTTTTTTACTAAGTCGTTAGAATGTTAAGTCGCGGATAACTATAATAAAAACGCTCTCTACTGGTGCTAAAAATATATTTTTTGTGTAACTTATTTAAATGCAAAGTTTAATTCGCGCGTTTCGCGTCGTCTAGTGCTTTCTTTCATAACTCTGCCGTTTGTTTTGCTTTTATGTGCGCCTATTTCAATTAAAATTCGTTTCCTTTTGAAACTTCTCATCATTGGTTCCTAATGTATATATTATACAGAGAAGGCATCAGATGGAATTCAAAATAGCGTTATATTAGAAGAAGGCGTGGTTGAGAACCGATTTCACCCATATTTCGTACATGTCGTCAGGGTGTTAAGAAAATATTATATACCGAATTTCATTGAAATCAGTAGAGTAGTTCCTGAGATATTGCTTTTGGTCCATAAGTGGGCGACGCCACGCCCATTTTCAATTTTTAAAAAAAGCCTGGGTGCAGCTTTCTTCTGCCATTTCTTCCGTAAAATTTAGTGTTTCTGACGTTTTTTGTTAGTCGGTTATCGCACTTTTAGTGATTTTCAACATAACCTTTGTATGGGAGGTGGGCGTGATTATTATTCGATCTCTGCCATTTTTGAACTGTATATGGAAATGCCTGATGGAAACGACTGTATAGAGTTTGGTTGACATAGCTATAGTAGTTTCCGAGATATGTACAAAAAACTTAGTAGGGAGCAGGTCCACGCCCACTTTTCCAAAAAAATTACGTCCAAATATGCCCCTCCCTAATGCGATCCTTTGTGCCAAATTTCACTTTTAATATCTTTATTTATAGCTTAGTTATGACACTTCATATGTTTTCAGTTTTCGCCATTTTGTGGGCGTGGCAGTGGGCCGATTTTGCCCTTCTTCGAACTTAACCTTCTTATGGAGCCAAGAAATACGTGTACCAAGTTTCATCATGATATCTCTATTTTTACTCAAGTTACAGCTGCACGGACGGACGGACGGACGGACGGACGGACAGACAGACATCCGGATTTCAACTCTACTCGTCACCCTGATCACTTTGGTATATATCCCTATATCTGACTCTTTTAGTTTTAACCGTTATGTGAACAAAACGATAATACTCTCCTTAGCAACTTTGTTGCGAGAGTGTAAAAATGGCCTGGAAACGCCGTATTTGCATGTTGCCCAGAAAGAAAAAAATTCAACGTGGCAGCGAACTCTCAACATTTTTTTCAATCATTTATTTTCATACTCTCGCAACAATGTTGCTAAGGAGAGTATTATAGTTTTGTTCACATAACGGTTGTTTGTAAGTCCTAAAACTAAAAGAGTCAGATATAGGGTTATATATACCAAAGTGATCAGGGTGACGAGTAGAGTTGAAATCTGGATGTCTGTCTGTCCGTCTGTCCGTCCGTCTGTCCGTCCGTCTGTCCGTCCGTCCGTCCGTGCAAGCTGTAACTTGAGAAAAAATTGAGATATCATGATGAAACTTGGCACACGTATTCCTTGGCTCCATAAGAAGGATGATGGGCAAAATCGGCCCACTGCTACGCCCACAAAATGGCGGAAACCGAAAACCTATAAAGTGTCATAACTAAGCCATAAATAAAGATATTAAAGTGAAATTTGGCACAATGGATCGCATTAGGGAGGGGCATATTTGGACGCAATTTCTTTTGGAAAAGTGGGCGTGGCCCCGCCCCCTACTAAGTTTTTTGTACATATCTCGGAAACTACTATAGCTATGTAAACCAAACTCAACAGAGTCGTTTTCTTCAGGCATTTTCATATACAGTTCAAAAATGAAAGAAATCAGATAATAACCACGCCCACCTCCCATACAAAGGTTATGTTGAAAATCACTAAAAGTGCGTTAACCGACTAACAAAAAACGTCAGAAACACTAAATTTTACGGAAGAAATTGCAGAAGGAAGCTGCACCCAGGCTTTTTTTTAAAAATTGAAAATGGGCGTGGCCTCGCCCACTTATGGACCAAAAACCATATCTCAGGAACTACTAGACCGATTTCAATGAAATTCGGTATATAATATTTTCTTAACAACCTGATGACATGTACGAAATATGGGTGAAATCGGTTCACAAGCACGCCTTCTTCCAATATAACGCTATTTTGATTTCTATCTGATGCCTTCTCTGTATAATATATACTTACATTAGGAATCAATGATGATAGCGGAATAAAACTTTACACAAATACGGTATTTGAAAAATATGTAAAGGACGTATAATGAAATCTCGATTATCACTTTATTGTGCGAGAGTATAAAATGTTCGGTGACACCCGAACTTAGCCCTTCCTAACTTGTTTTATGTGGGTGTTATTGCTGGTATTTTTAGAACTTTGTGGTAACAATATTCTAGCTTTGGTTAATAGATGTAGATTAATCTCACATTTTTCTTCCAATTTGTGTCCTAGTTTATGGGATTTTTTTCAGTTTAATATTAAAAAAAATAAATACATATATTACTGTGATTTTATATAGTTGCGAGATTATATCGAATTATAGTCCAATTTCGATATACATATGTACATATATGTATTTACAGCGACCACTTTCATTATACATATAGACATTAGCAACTGACTTTAAATTATTAGCGGTACATACGTCTTCCTGTTGGTTGAGTTTATACTCATATTAGTAAATACCATATGTAACAAGATATTGAAGTGAGCAACATAAGCAATCGTTTAACCGTTTTACAACCAATATGAATCATATACCTCGCGTACTCAACAAAAAAACGCAGTTTGTGTTCTTATGAATACATATTGTTTTGAATAATTAGAGATTTTGGCTTCCATTTAAATTATTTATACTCTCGCAACAAAGTTGCTAAGGAGAGTATTATAGTTTTGTTCACATAACGGTTAAAACTAAAAGAGTCAGATATAGGGATATATACCAAAGTGATCAGGGTGACGAGTAGAGTTGAAATCCGGATGTCTGTCTGTCCGTCTGTCCGTCCGTCCGTCCGTGCAAGCTGTAACTTGAGTAAAAATTGGGATATCATGATGAAACTGGGTACACGTATTTTTTGGCTCCATAAGAAGGTTAAGTTCGAAGATGGGCAAAATCGGCCCTCTGCCACGCCCACAAAGTGGCGGAAACCGAAAACCTATAAAGTGTCATAACTAAGCCATAAATAAAGATATTAAAGTGAAATTTGGCACACAGAATCGCATTAGGGAGGGGCATATTTGGACGGAGATTTTTGGAAAAGTGGGTGTGGCCCCGCCCCCTACTAAGTTTTTTGTACATATCTCGGAAACAACTATAGCTATGTCAACCAAATTCTATAGAGTCGTTTCCTTCAGGCATTTCCACATACAGTTCAAAAATGGAAGAAATCGAATAATAACCTCGCCCAACTCCCATACAAAGGTTATGTTGAAAATCACTAAAAGTGCGTTAACCGACTAACAAAAAAGTCAGAAACACTAAATTTTACGGAAGAAATTGCAGAGGGAAGCTGCACTTAGGCTTTTTTTTTTTAATTGAAAACGGGCGTGGCGTCGCCCACTTATGGACCAAAAACCATATCTCGGGAAGTACTCGACCGATTTCAATGAAATTCGGTATATAATATTTTCTTAACACCCTGATGACATGTACAAAATATGGGTGAAATCGGTTCACAACCACCCC
>NW_026089624.1:18333639-18424684 GCF_024586455.1 Bactrocera neohumeralis
TCCATTGTTTAGGGAAGAAGTTTTGCGAAACTTTTATTTTTAAACTTCTTAATTTTCCGATTAAGATCTTTAGAAACTTTATTTAAAATAGATTTATGAACTGGGCAACGAGTTTGATGCCACTTAAGTCGTAGCTTTCTCTTGAATTTAATTATTTCTCTTATATCATTGGGATATTGAGAGTTTACTTTCCTAAGTTGCGTGTTGCGTACTTGTTGTAAAGTGTAAAATTTAAGATTGCAAACTGCTCTGTATAGTCATATTTATTTTCACAACATTCCATGATCTTTCTGAAGCATTAAAGATGACGGTTTTATTGCATATTAAATAAATTGGAGAATGATTCGAGTTGAGCTAATAACGGTGATTGATCGATAGATAATTCCGGATAGTTCTATCATATTTGATGTTTATTATGTTGGAAAACTAACTAAAGTATAAACCGCCGAGAATGTATCAATCGAACAGATCACAGATGGAGCTGAATGGGCATCTATCTCAAGTTCTCTATCAAGTCGCGTCGATTCAAATTAAGCACTTTAAGTTCTATATCTGAATGGATTTATTAACAACTCAATCTGTATGCGTTGCAACAATTTGTAACTTCAGTGGCATCTTAGCATTATTTATTGTATTCAAAAATGGATACAGTCTTTTATTTTATTTTTGAAATAAACTGACAAATTTCTGGATTATATTTCTGTTACTTTATATTTTTTCAGAATAACAAAACTATTAATAAGCCATTTAGTCCTTGGGTGGATTGCATCTCAATTCCCTACAAAAAAACAAAAAAAAAAAACAAGAGGTGCATATGTGCAAGCACCCAAAAGTGCAAGTGCTCAAAGTGACAAAAAGTGAAATAAATAAAAAGTGTGAAAAGCCGGCAAACAGCCGACGCACCAGGTAACGAGTGCGATTTACTGAAAGCAGTGCAAACAAAAAAGAGGCCATCTGCAACAAAACAAGTGCACACTTTCAGTTTTCAGCTCTCCCTTTTTTCACTTTCAATTATATTGACGTTCATATTAATACATACGAGTATATTATACATATATATGTATATTTATAATAACGTATATAAAAAAAACATATGTATACATTATTAAATATAATCCCTGCCAACCATGAGCGGGTAAAAAACAAGATAATCAGTGGGTAATCCATAGGGTAATCATGTGTACTTTGCCATAGGCCGAGCGACAATTTTACCCACTCACGTACGTATACATGTGATCATACATCTTTGTTGCTCTCATTCAGCAGTGTCATATAAAAAAGTATATCTGTCCTGTTCTAATATCCCCAATCGACGGCTGATGCAGGGTTGCATTTTCTCTTTTTAAATAGCTGAAGCAGGGTTGCATTTTTTAATTCCTAATTTTAAAATTTAAAGAATACTTTTAAGTTTTTAAAATTTTTATTTTTTTTTATTTTTACCTTTTTACATAAAATTTATTATAATTTATATATAAATAAAAATATATTTAATTTAAAAAAAATTTAATATCTGAAAAAAGATTAATTAAAGAAAAGAATTATTACAACCTGAAAATAAAAGGGTGGAAAAATATTATAAAAGACAAATACCTGAAAATAAATAATATTTACATTGAATTTGTAATATCTAAAAGAAAAAGAAAGATCGATTGTATAAAATGATAATAATATCTGAAAAAAAAGATTAATATTATCCGAAAGAATAAAATATATTAAATACAAATAGAAATACTCTGAAAGCAAATATTAATTAAATAAAAATAGTGATAAATCTGAAAAGAAAGAATAATTAAATAAATATTATAATAACATCTGAAAGAAAAGATAAATATTATTTGGTCATTTAAAATATAAAACAAACATTTGTTTTCACATATTATATTGGATTGTGCAGGCCGCCTTAAACGCATAAAATACAAATGTACATATGTACATATGTATTTATTTTTGCGTATTATATTGGACTGCGCAGTCCAATTTCAAAGTACACACTCTTTTTCCACATACTTACTTAACAATTGATATTTGCCGCTTCTGGTGATATCATTGTATAAACCTACAAGTAACCAATCCTTCATTTTTCACTAACACATACGCAAAAATATGCTACAAATTAGGCACTTGGTACGGGTTGCCCCCAAATATTCTACTACTAAAACGTTAAAATGCCTCAAATCTGCTATAGTGTGTTGCCGTGTTGGGTTTTAAAATTTATAACTTTAACAACATTTTTATAAAATATTCAAATATTTTTCGATTATTTAAATTCCTAAATATTAAATTTAATCAGTTTTGTCCAAAATATTAATTATTGTAATTTATAAAAAAATATTTATATAATATTTGTTTAAAAACTATGTACCCGATTTTTTTATATTTATTTTAGTTTTTGTTTAAATAATTACAAGTTGATTGTTTTGACTTGTATTGTTAATGTATACATACAATGGAATTATACCTGATTTTTTATATTTATTTTGGTTTTTGTTTAAATAGTTTCCAATTGACTGTTTTGACATATATTGTCAATGTTATATTTTTAATGTAATTAATATTCATGAATTGTACTTGACCTTATATATTTATTTTTGTCTAGTCATATTTTTTATAATAAGTAGATTGATTTAAAACTGTATATATAAAAAGGGTGAATATGAATATTTTAGCCAAAAAGAGAACGTCAATTGCCGAAACATCTTTTGTAGCTTCTCACAGCTCAAGGCTCCCTAAAATGAATTTGCCGAAATTCAAGGGAGAATATTCCGAATTCAAAAATTTTATGAGTTTGTTCGAGAGCTTGGTTCATAACGATCCAAATATCCCAGATACCTATTGAAAAATTTAACCATTTGGTTAATTGTCTGTCTGGAGAGGCTTTGAGAACAGTTAAAGAGTTTCAGATGTCGGATGAAAATTATCCGAAGGCGTTGGCAAGTCTCAAAAAAGTGTATGATAATAAATGTCTGATATTTTTGAGGATGGAGTCATGTGTAGAAGTTCACGCAAGTGAGGAAAGTTCTCTGATCGCCATTCACTTGGGAGTGGCCAGAAACGATTCTTTTACACATGGCTCAAGCAGCTCACTACTTCCGGTCTTTGAGGCTATCCTCTGGGTAGCCTAAGAACATCCGTTCGAAGGCGAGCTAAAGTGAGAAGGCGAAACATTCCCTACAAGGGTTGTGCGCTGGGTTTGGGACCCGCCACGTAAAAAACACCCCCAGTGAAGAGCTACAACCAGCCTCGGATGAGATGACGACCATGGCAAACGAAATAAGGACTACGAATTGAGGGCATGCACCTGGAATGTCCGGTCCCTTAATTGGGAAGGTGCCGCTGCCCAGCTGGTTGATGTCCTCGTAAAGACAAAGGCTGACATCACCGCCGTCCAAGAAATGCGATGGACGGGACAAGGACAGAGACGAGTAGGTCCTTGTGACATTTACTACAGTGGCCATATCAAGGAGCGCAAGTTTGGTGTAGGATTCGTGGTGGGAGAGAGACTCCGTCGCCGAGTACTATCATTCACTGCGGTGAATGAACGTCTAGCCACAATCCGCATCAAAGCGAGGTTCTTCAACATATCGCTGATTTGCGCCCACGCCCCGACGGAAGAGAAGGACGATGTGACCAAAGATGCCTTCTATGAGCGCTTGGAGCGCGCTTATGAGAGCTGCCCCCGCCACGATGTCAAAATCGTGCTTGGCGACTTTAACGCCAGGGTGGGCAAAGAAGGTATATTTGGCACTACGGTCGGTAAATTCAGCCTCCACGACGAAACATCCCCAAATGGGTTGAGGCTGATTGACTTCGCCGGGGCCCGAAATATGGTTATCTGTAGTACTAGATTCCAGCATAAGAAGATTCATCAAGCTACCTGGCTGTCTCCGGATCGAAAAACTACCAACCAGATCGATCATGTTGTGATAGACGGAAGACACGTCTCCAGTGTTTTAGATGTGCGTGCGCTCCGAGGTCCTAACATCGACTCGGACCACTATCTTGTTGCAGCTAAGATTCGCACCCGCCTCTGTGCAGCAAAAAACGCGCGCACCAAACACAAGGAAGGTTCGACGTCGAGAAGCTGCAATCACAACAGACAGCCGAACGATTTTCTACTCGGCTTGCACTCCTGCTCTCTGAGAGCACTCGTCAACAACTCGGTATAAGGGAACTGTGGGACGGCATTTCAAACTCCTTACGTACAGCTGCAACCGAAACCACTGGATTTCGGAAAGTGCAAAAGAACAGCTGGTACGACGAGGAGTGCCGTGTCGCAGCGGAGAGAAAACAGGCTGCCTACCTCGCAACGTTACGATCGACCACTACACGTGCGGGATGGGATAGATACCGAGAGTTGAAGAGGGAAGCGAGACGCATTTGTAGACAGAAGAAGAAAGAGGCTGAAATGCGTGAGTACGAAGAGCTTGATAAGCTGGCCGACAGGGGTAATGCTCGAAAATTCTACGAAAAATGCGGCGGCTTACGGAAGGTTTCAAGACCGGAGCGTATTCCTGTAGAACCCCCAAAGGTGATCTAGTCACTGATGCCCAGAGCATACTTAAATTATGGAGGGAACACTTCTCCAGCCTGCTGAATGGCAGTGAACGCACAACACCAGGAGAAGGAGAACCCGATTCCCCAATCGATGACGATGGAGCAGACGTTCCATTACCCGACCATGAAGAAGTTCGAATAGTAATTGCCCGCCTGAAGAACAACAAAGCGGCAGGGGCCGACGGATTGCCGGCCGAGCTATTCAAACACGGCGGCGAAGAACTGATAAGGTGCATGCATCAGCTTCTTTGTAAAATATGGTCGGACGAAAGCATGCCCAACGATTGGAATTTAAGTGTGCTATGCCCAATCCATAAAAAAGGAGACCCCACAATCTGCGCCAACTACCGTGGGATTAGCCTCCTCAACATCGCATATAAGGTTCTATCGAGCGTATTGTGTGAAAGATTAAAGCCCACCGTCAACAAACTGATTGGACCTTATCAGTGTGGCTTCAGACCTGGCAAATCAACAACCGACCAGATATTCACCATGCGCCAAATCTTGGAAAAGACCCGTGAAAAGAGAATCGACACACACCACCTCTTCGTCGATTTCAAAGCTGCTTTCGACAGCACGAAAAGGAGCTGCCTTTATGCCGCGATGTCTGAATTTGGTATCCCCGCAAAACTAATACGGCTGTGTAAACTGACGTTGAATAACACCAAAAGCTCCGTCAGGATCGGGAAGGACCTCTCCGAGCCGTTCGATACCAAACGAGGTTTCAGACAAGGCGATTCCCTATCGTGCGACTTTTTCAACCTGCTTTTGGAGAAAATAGTTCGAGCCGCAGAACTAAATAGAGAAGGTACCATCTTCTATAAGAGTGTACAGCTGTTGGCGTATGCCGATGATATTGATATCATCGGCCTCAACACCCGCGCCGTTAGTTCTGCTTTCTCCAGGCTGGACAAGGAAGCACAGAAAATGGGTCTGGCAGTGAACGAGGGCAAGACGAAGTATCTCCTGTCATCAAACAAGCAGTCGTCGCATTCGCGACTTGGCACTCACGTCACTGTTGACAGTCATAACTTTGAAGTCGTAGATAATTTCGTCTATCTTGGAACCAGCGTAAACACCACGAACAATGTCAGCCTAGAAATCCAACGCAGGATAACTCTTGCCAACAGGTGCTACTTCGGACTGAGTAGGCAATTGAGAAGCAAAGTCCTCTCTCGACAAACAAAAACCAAACTCTATAAGTCACTTATAATTCCCGTCCTGCTGTATGGTGCAGAGTCTTGGACGATGTCAACAACGGATGAGTCGACGTTGCGAGTTTTCGAGAGAAAAGTTCTGCGAAAGATTTATGGTCCTTTGCGCGTTAGCCACGGCGAATACCGCATTCGATGGAACGATGAGCTGTACGAGATATACGACGACATCGACATAGTTCAGCGAATTAAAAGACAGCGGCTACGCTGGCTAGGTCATGTTGTCCGGATGGACGAAAACACTCCAGCTCTGAAAATATTCGACGCAGTACCCGCCGGGGGAAGCAGAGGAAGAGGAAGACCTCCACTCCGTTGGAAGGACCAAGTGGAGAAGGACCTGGCTTCGCTTGGAATATCCAATTGGCGCCACGTAGCGAGAAGAAGAAACGACTGGCGCGCTGTTGTTAACTCGGCTATAATCGCTTAAGCGGTTTCTACGCCAATTAAGAAGAAGAAGATATTTTTCAATACAATATCTAACCTTTTTCAGCTGCCAACAATCCCAAAGCCTTCTGCGCCTTCCCTGCATTCAATGATTGACGAAGTGTCAGCGGTATATGATTCATTGCTATCGCTGGGCGATGAAAAACAAATAACGAACGTTGACCCTGTCACCCGATCCAAATGGGAAGAAGCGCTGGACTATGACAAACTGCCACTG
Source organism: Bactrocera neohumeralis (assembly GCF_024586455.1). NCBI lineage: Eukaryota > Metazoa > Arthropoda > Insecta > Diptera > Tephritidae > Bactrocera > Bactrocera neohumeralis. The sequence continues at coordinate 18,340,069 of NW_026089624.1, forward strand.
TGGAAGGACTGTGAAGCCACCCTAAATCGATGATACCAGCAGCTATCAGCGGAAGAAGCATCACACTCTAGGACGAAGCCCATACCAACAAGCAATGCGAGTAATGGGAAACAACAACAAGTGGATAGGACCAAATCGGCGCTAGTAGCTGCAAACACAAGGCAGCCTAATTGTCAACAGTGCAAATCGAGGGATCACCATCTAACTGCCTGCCCTACTTTCCAGGCTCTTCCGGTGCAGCAGAGGTTCGAGTTCGTCAAATCGGTACCCTTATGCATAAATTGTTTGCGTAAGGGACATACCGTTTCCAAATGCAGAGCGGATCGTTGCCGCATATGCAATCGATCTCATCACTCGCTGTTGCACTAGTATCCAGTGTCCTTCCCCGCTGCACCTCATCCGCAACCATCAACCACACATGCCATGCATACAGCCAGTATGCCGGATCGGGTCATGTTGGCAACTGCCTGCGAGAGCTTTGCTGGACTCAGGCTCCTAGGTCAACTTTATGACGGAGGACTTTGCACAGACGTTACGGATTCGACGTCAGCACAAAACATTAAGCGTGATAGGAATTGGCAATTCCAATACAAAAGTGGGGTCAAAACTAACCGCATTTGTCAAGTCGCGGTTAAATAATTTTGAATTTTCGGCGGAATTCTGGGTAATGCGATGCATTTCGGCAAATCAGCCAAACCATAACATCAATGTTAGTGGCTGGAAAATTCACAATATTGAATTGGCGGACCCAGAATTCCACAAATCTAAAAAAGTGGATATCCTTTTGGGTGCTGAAACATTTTTCGAGCTTTTAGCTGTTGGCCAAATTAAAAATGGTCCCAACCAACCAACTCTTCAGAAAACCCTTTTAGGATGGATTGTATCTGGCAAATACGCCAGTCATATAAGTTCTCCTCCCAGATTACATAGCACATTATGCCAAGCTGAAGAAGACTTAACGTCAATCGATTCAGTAGTCCAAAAATTTTGGGCTCTAGAAGAATTACCTTCAGAATCAAATGGCATTAAATTCACACAAGAGCAACAAGAGTGTGAAAACTTTTTCGTAAATACAACTCAAGTATTGCCTTCAGGACGGCTTCAAGTAAAGAGAGAATGCCTTTTAAAGTTGACCGTTAGTTACTCGGTCACTCCTATGAAACCGCAGTTCGGCGGTTTCAGGCCCTGGAGAGAAGGACATTAAAAGATACAGAACTTCGTAAAATGTATCTGGACTTTATGAATGAATAGGATTCACGAACAATAAGATCCCGAGTGAGCCACACTACTTCATTCCGCATCAATGCGTTTTAAGGCCCGAGAGCACAACAACCAAATTACGTGTTGTATTTGATGCCTCGAGTCGATCTTCAACTCAAATAGCGTTGAATGAACTTTTGATGGTAGGTCCAACCATCCAAGAAGTGTTATACTCAACTCTTCTTCGTTTTCGCTTACATAAGTATGCACTAACAGCGGACATTACTAAAATTTACCGTCAAATAATTATGCATGAAGAAGACTGAAATTGTCAGCTTATTGTGTGGAGAAAGCATCCTTCAGAGCAAATTCAATTTGTTCGTCTTAACACCGTAACATACGGCACTGCGCCTGCTCCATTTCTCGCAACACGGTGTTTGCAATTGCTCAGTGATGCCAATACAATGAAATATCCACTCGGTTCATTGGCCATCAAAAGAGACTTTTATGTTGATGATTTATTACCAGGGTCCGAAAATTTTGAGTCTCTAGATCTTTTGAGAAGTGAGGTAAATAAAATATCAAACTCGGCAGGATTCACCTTAACGAAGTGGTTTTCGAACCACCCTAAATTTTTCGACAGTGATTGCATGCACTGAAAAGTCATTAAGCTTCAATGACAAAAGTTCCACTAAAACATTAGGAATCCATTGGTTGCCGAAAGAGGTTTTGTTTCGATTTGTTTTAGATGACAATTTTAATGATCTGTGAGCCACTAAACGAAACATATTGTCAGTTTCTGCTCGCCTTTTTTATCCTCTTGGATTACTAGCCCCACTAGTTACCAAAGCAAAAGCACGAGCTTTGGATCCAAAAACTAGATTGGGATGAGTCGATTCATTTGCGCCACTAGCTGGCAGAACTTTAAAGCCAACCTAATGCAGCTCTCATCGATAAGCATTCCTCGTTACGTAAACGTTGAGTCGAGTGCCATCTGCCAAATACATGGCTTCTCCGACGCTTCAATAAGGGCGAACGGATGCTGCATATACATACGAAGCCAATCTGCTAGTGGTATTAAATGCATGCTGCTTACTGCAAAGTCTAGAGTGGCTCCGCTGAAGACCAAATCTTTTCCGCGTCTTGAGCTCTCGGCAGCACATCTTCTTTCGAAATTATGGTCAAGAGTAGCGCCTATGTTGAGTCGACATTTCGAAAATATTACATTTTGGACAGACTCTGAAATCATTTTACATTGGATTAAAACACATCCATCTTCACTACAAACCTTCATCGCCAACAGAGTGTCCGAAATTCAAGAGTTAACTGACAAAGTACATTGGCGACATGTGCCAACGAAATAAAATCCTGCGGATCAAGTGTCTCGGGGTTGTAACGTGGACGAATTGAATAATTCGATATGGTTTGGCGGTCCACAGTTCCTCCTAGAAGACCCTGCATTATGGCGAATTAATAACCACTTCCAGCTCTCACCAGAAGAAGAAGCATTAGAGAAGAAGAAAAATTCGTTTACACTAATTTCAACTACTGAGAAAAATTCAATATTGGACCTTATTGAAAAATTTACTTCTCATAAAAAATTGTTTCGTGTGATCGCATACATATCACGATGGATAAGACGACCACCAAAATCCTCCATAGGACAGGATCTGACTTCAGAAGGGCTAAACTTGAGTTTTCTAAAAATTGCACAGGTGGTCCAACATTCAGAATTTTCGGATGTTATTCAAAAATTGCATAAAGGTACCACCCTACCCGCAAACTTGCAAAAACTCAACCCGTTTTTGCATGAGCACTCGGATACGTCGCTGTCATTCAAATTAATCCGAGTAGGAGGTCGCCTATTAAATACACCTCTCCCATACGATGCCAAATTTCCGCTTTTATTAAATAAAAGTTCGCACTTCGTTATAACGTATTTACGGTTCCTGCATATTCGAAATCACCACGCTGGGGCTAAAGCGTTGGTGGCGCTTCTTCGAGAACGCATATGGCTAATTTTTGCCCGAGAAGCTTGCAGTAGAACCGTAAGAAACTGTATACATTGTTTTCATTATAAGCCGAAGTTGCAAAACCAAATAATGGGAAATTTGCCAGTCGAAAGACTTCGAGCACTACGGCCCTTTCTTATATGTGGCGTAGATTTTTGTGGTCCGATATACACAACTCTAAAAATACGCGGTCGACCACCCGCAAAAACATATATTGCAGTTTTCATTTGCTTTACGTCCAAAGCAGTAAATTTAGTATTAGTTTCGGACCTATCTTCTAATTCATTTATTCTCGCCCTAAAAAGGTTCATTGGACGCCGAGGAATGCCGACGAAGATATTCAGCGACAAGGCCACCAATTTCGTCGGCGCCGATCGCAAGCTGCGCGAGCTGAAGGAGGCGTTTCTGGCAATGGGTCCTGAATTGAGGAGATTCGCAGCAGACGAAGGGTGCAGCTTCACCTATATACCACCAAGGGCGCCGCGGATTCGGCGGATTATGGGAAGCCGCGGTGAATTCCGCCAAACACCATATCGTTCGCGTAATCGGCACCGCGCTACTCACAGCAGAGGAGCTAGCAACACTGTTGGCCGAAGTGGAGGCTATCCTCAACTCTCGTCCCCTAGTACCCCTGAGTCAAGACCCCAACGACGGCGAGGCGTTAACACCGGCGCATCTACTGATAGGATGCAGCGGACCCAGTTCGTTGTTGCGAGAGATGGCAACTTGTTTGCTGTCTCAAGCAACAGTTCTGGCGACAGTGGTCCAAAGTTTACCTGACGGGCCTTCAGGAACGCAACAAGTGGCGGCACCTCAAGCGCAACATGCAGCTCAACTCGTTCTCGTCCACGAGGACAACGTGCCACCGCAGCAGTGGGTACTAGGGCGCGTCGTCGCAACCGTCCGAAGGGCAAGACGGCAAGGTGCGAGTCGCAGACGTGGCGACTAAGGCGGTCACAATTAAGCGCCCTATCCACAAGCTGGCCTTGCTTCCACTGGAAATTGAAGGAATCTGATCCTGTCAAGGTGGCCGGTGTTGCGTCAAGCGACAAATTTATACCTAAAATAAAAATAATAAATGAATTGTTAAAAAATGAATTATAAAAATTATAAAATATTGAATTCTATTGTTATTATTAACTTACCTTAATAATACATTTTTAATACTAAGTTATTACTCACCTTACTTACCTCAATGTAATCTTTTACAATATTTAACGAAAGTTGAAAATGACCATACTTACCGCTTTTTTAAGACATATGAACATTACCACTAGTTTAAGCCGTTAGTTAAGATTTAGGCTAAGCAACTAAATGAAATTAAATAAATGCGTTATTGTATTCGAACCGTGAAACCGTACGCACGCGTTTTAATTTGTTGAATATTTGAGTTACTTTCTCGAGACAGGCAATTGGTGTGTTTCTCTTAATTTATAATCGCGCCTCCCAATTTTTAGTAACGTTTTCGTATCTCAAAAAGGCTTGAGATTTTTCAATGAGAATGTCAAGGGACAGCTTTTTTTGTATATGGAATGTAAACAAATATCAGGTGACAATTTAGAGCCGGCAAAATATGTATATGAGGCAGCTGCACAACAACATAACTGTATCCATAAGAAGTGTGTATTTTAACATTTGCATCGCGCTCATTGTGTACAGCACATGAGATGCTGCTTATTTACTAGTAAATAACTATTTGGGTTGTTATTGTTTGTTGTACGGATAGTGCACTTCTATTGTTCCAAGATAAGGTTGTTTTGATGATTTTTCTTTAATGTTGTTCGTTTACCGAAACATAAAGTTGTTTGTTTGTTAAGGATTGTTTGTTGTAGTGATAGTTCATTTTAATTGTTCCAATTCAGTGTTTCCTTGATGCACTCTGTTTACTGAAACAAAAGGTTGCTTTGATGTTTATTACTAGAAGTATTATAAGGAATACGTTCCTTAACTAGCGCGTGGAGAGCACCTATGAGAGCTGCTCCCGCCACGATGTCAAAATTGTGTTGGCGACTTTAACGCGAGGGTGGGCAAAGAAAGTCTCTTTGGCGTAGCAGTCGGTAAATTCAGCCTCCACGAGGAAACATCCCCAAATGGGTTGAGGCGGATCGACTTCGCCGAGGCCAGAAATAAATATATTTAGTAGTACTAGATTCCATCATAAGGAAATGCAGCAACTACCTGGCTGTCTCCGGATCGTAAAAAAATATCTATAATGTAGCACGAACTTTTTTTTTTTGACTTCACAAAATTTCATCGATTTACCTCTAGTAGTTTATGAAAAAATAATTTTATATAGTACACTAAATTTCAACCTTCAATAACTTAAACAAAAAATAGAATTTTGGCGAAATATTTATATCATGGGGTATGCGTCTTATCCCTTTCCTAATGAACTGCTATTCTTCAAAATTGGTGATTTTGCGAAATTTTCATGGACCACTTGACGTGGTTTGACCCAGCTGTCTTTGACAGCACGAAAAAGAGCTGCCTTTATGCGCGATTAGGTATCCCCGCAAAACTAATACGGCTGTGTAAGATGTCGTTGAGCAATACCAGAAGCTCCATCTGTATCGGGAAGGACCTCTCCGAGCCGTTCGATACCAAATGAGGTTTTAGACATGGCGACTCCCTATCGTGCGACTTCTTCAATCTGCTGCTGGAGCAAATAGTTCGAGCAGTTGAACTAAACAGAGAAGGAACAATCTTCTATAAGAGTGTACAGCTTCTGACGTATGCTGATGATATTGATATCATTGGCCTTAACAACCGCACCGTTCTGTTTTCTCCAGAATGGGTAAGGCAGCGAAGCAAATGGGTCTGGTGGTGAACGGGAGCATGACGAAATATCTACGGTCATCCCACCCACGTCACTGTTGACAGTCATAACTTCGAAAGTGTAGATAATTTCGTTTATCTTCGAACCATCATCAACACCAGCAACAACGTCGGCCTCAAAATCCAACGCGAATATCTCTTGCCAACAGGTGCTAATTCGGATTGAGTAGGCAATTGAGAACCAAAGTCCTATCTCGAACAAAAACCAAACTCTATAAGTCACTCACTATTCCCGCCGTCTATATTCTGCACTATAACAACATCTGATGAGTCGACGTTGCGAGTTGTTCAAAGAAAAGTTCTGCGAAAGACTTATGGTCCCTTGCGTTGGCCACAGCGAATATCGCAATCGATGGAACGATGAGCTGTATGAGTACCCGCCGGGGGAAGCAGAGAAAGAGCTCCACTCCGAGGTGGAGAAAGACCTGGCTACGCTTGGAATCTCCATTTGGCGCCTTGTTGCAAAAAGAAGAAACGACTGGCGTGCTGTTGTTAACTCGGCTATAAGGAAAAAGAAGAAGTGTTCATCTTTTATTCCTATTTCACAGGGCGTAAGGGAGCCATACCACGCCTACTTCCCATATAACTACGGTGACCATAATTTCAAATCGAAAAAACAGAATATTTTTTAAGAACAAATTTATTTAATTGAAGAAACAAAAATTAACATAAAAAACATAAATCAGTCTCCTTTGATTTACATATACATATATACATATATATATGTATTAAAAAGCTTATTTTTAAATTAAGTATTACATAAAAACATGAATATGCATTGAATGCAAATTAATTGTACTTTTCAGAGGAATACATTTTTGTAATCAAATTTTCTTCGTTTTGTAAGAAATTTTTAAACTCTATGCATTTCATTTCATAGTTGCACATTGTAACTAAAATTGACTTCACAGTCTCAATTCTCATTTGCGATTTTTCGTTTGTCCATATATTATTTAAAATGGAAAATACCCTTTCTGTTGGAGCATTTGAGCCCGTTAAACATAAATTAAATTCGACTATTTTACATATATTTTGATAAGGTACATATTGTTTTTTTAAATGTTGAAATGTTGTTTGGTCAACTGGCTTTTTATTTTCCTCCCATTGAATAAGTTATTTTGAGTTACATAACTTTTAACGCAGGTGAATTCATCAAGCAATTCACTGTCATTAATATTAGTGTTGCTTCTCTTTTCCATAATCCCAAATGGCACAGATATCGGTTGCACCGAAGCTAAATACCCTTCACAGGTGCATTTCTGTTAGTAACTATGTGTTCAGTTTGTATGGAAGCTATATGCCATAGTTAACCGATCTGATCAATTTCTTCGGAGATTACATTGTTACCTTAGAAAATAACATATACCAAATTTCGTTAATATATCTTGTCAAATGTGAAAGTTGTCCATACAAGAACTTGATTCCGATCGTTCAGTTTGTATGGCAGCTATATGATATAGTTAACCGATCTGAACAATTTCTTCGGAGATTACATTGTTGCCTTAGAAATTAATATATATCTTGTCAAATGTTAAAGTTGTCCATACAAGAACTTGATTCCGATCGTTCAGTTCATGGCAGCTATATGCTATAGTTAACCGATCTGAACAATTTCTTCGGAGATTGCATTGTTGCCTTAGAAAATAATATATACCAAATTTCGTGAATATATCTTGTCAAATGTGAAAGTTGTCCATACAAGAACTTGATTCCGATCGTTCAGTTTGTATGGGAACTACATGTTATAGTGGTCCGATATCGGTCGTTCCGACAAATGAACAGCTTCTTAAAGAGAAAATGACGTTTGCAAAATTTCAAAACGATATCTTAAAAACTGAGGGACTAGTTCGTATATATGCAGACAGACAGACGGACAGACAGACGGACATGGCTAAATCGTAAAATTATTGTGGACATCCCACAGATTCTTAGCCCAAATCCAACCAAAATTATTATATCTGTGCGCCAAAATACCGAAAACGACCTAGGGTCTATTTTGTCCATGCCCTCTACGATATCACCATACAATGTCTTCCCAGAGTCCCAGCAGCCTGAATAGCTCTGAGGCTGCTAGTTTGCCGGGCGCTACTGAGGTGATGTGATCCCTGCTGATATAGATGGAATCCAGGGCCTTAAGCCTTTTTCCACAGATTGCTGTGCAATCCAGGATTAGGTGTGCTGGTGTTTCCTGTTCCAGGTCGCAGAACCGGCAGTTAGCACAGGAGACTATGCCCATGTTGGACAAGTGCTTCCTGAGCCTGCAGTGCCCTGTGTAAATTGCGACGAGGAGACGGAATTTGTCACGGGGGAGGTGAATAAGTTCCTTGAACCTGGAGAGACTGTACCCCCCTAGTAGCAGTTTGGCGTGGCGCATGCCTGATGATTGTTGCCAATGCCGTTCTCTCTCCGTTCTTTCCTCCGTGCGGAGCAGCTCCTTAAAAGTGTGGGATCCTACCGCTATGTATGGTTCTGGTCCCATCACCTTGGACGCTGCCGCAGCGCGGGCCAGTTCGTCGGCCTTCTCGTTTCCTTCTATTCCTTTGTGCCCTGGCACCCAAATTAGGTGCACCCGGTTGCACAAGGACAGGCGGTTTAGCCTTTCTATGCATTCCTCAACTAAAAGCGATTTGATCTCATATGATGAAATCGCCTTTAGTGCCGCTTGGCTATCACTGAGAATAGCTATACGCTGGTTGCGATAGTTGCGGCTGAGGTTGACTTCAGCGCACTGACCTATGGCAAAAACTTCAGCCTGGAAGATACTTGGGAAGCAGCCCATTGGTATGGACAGCTTAGTACGCGGTCCCGCAATACCTGCCCCAATACCCTCCGGTGTTTTTGAGCCATCAGTGTACCACTGAATGGTACTGTCTTCCAGCAGTCTTTCCAGCGTGGAATCGCTCCACTCCGTCTTGCTGCCGAGAGTAACTTTGAAATTTCTTTTGAAGTTTATTTTCTTCGTTGTGCCGTCCTTTGGGAGGAGGACTAGCGGTGTGCTTTCCGCCAGTACGTCCATCTGTCTGGAGGACATTAACTTTCCTCTACCGCAGCCTTCTGCTGACATTAGCAGCATGGTGTGTTTTGCTGCTTGTTTTATCACCTGGTGCAGCGGTGTGAGCTCCAATATGACTTTCAGTGCCACAGTGGGGCATGTGCGCATTGCCCCGAAGCACAGACAAGGCAAGTCTTTGCAGCTTTGATAGTCTCCGGATCACCGAAGACTGAGCTGCTTTGGTGGCCCAAGCCACCGCTCCATAGGTGATAATAGGCCTTACTATCATGGTATACAGCCATCTAATGATTCCTGGCTTACAGCCCCATGATCTGCCGGCCAGGCGTCTGCATACCATAAGTGCTCTAGTTGCTTTGGACAGCGTTAAGTCCAAATGCCTACTCCACCGTAGTGATGAGTCTAAAGTGAGGCCAAGGAATTTGACCTCTTTCGACATTTCCACCTCTGTGCCTCCTAATGTTAGGGACCTCAGGCCCGGAAGAGATCTCCGCCTAGTGAATGGGACTACGGTAGTTTTTGCTGGGTTGATGTTTAGCCCTACCGTGTTGCACCATCCTTTCGCCAGGTTTAAGCCCCTTTGGACAATGTCACAGAGAGTGTTTTCAAATCTGCCTCTCGCCATTATGACGATGTCATCCGCGTACCCTTGACAGCGGATTCCATTGCTGGCGAGCAACTCGAGGAGTTCAGAGGGGATAGTACTCCCCCTGTGGGCAGCCCCTTGTGGTGCCAAGACGAATCTTGCTTTCCCCCACCGTTGTTTCCGCTACCCTAGTACGCAGAAGGGCTTCTATCCATCTGCATATTGGAGTGGTAACGTTCCTTCTCTCAAGTGCCTTGATCACGCTAGTGTGAGACGCATTGTCAAAGGCACCCTCAATGTCTAGGAAGGCGCAGATCGCAACCTCGCCGTTATCCAGCGAATCTTGCAGCTCAGACGTGAGTTGGTACAGAGCAGTGTTTGTGGATCTGCCCGCTCTGTACGCATGTTGCCTGGCATGTAGGGGTGCGTTCTTCAGCGCTTCCGATCGAATGTGGTTATCTATTACTTTCTCCATCCCCTTTAGCATGAAGGATGTGAGACTTATAGGCCGGAATGATTTGGCTAGCGAATAGTCTCTCCTCCCTACTTTGGGGATGAAGATTACCTTTGCAATTCTCCATGGCTCAGGTATATACGACATTGCCAGGCTGTCTCTCATCAGCCCTAGCAGGTGTGGCAGGAGAGTATCCATACCTTGCTGCAAGAGGGCCGGGAAGACGCCGTCCACTCCCGGTGACTTATAGACTGAAAAGGAGGCCAGTGCCCATCTGACTGAGTCCGCAGTGAACAAATTCTTTGCAGTCAGCCAGTCTGAGCGGTCCGGCCTGCGTTTGTCCGATGCTGGAGTTAGGTCGGCTTGAACCGTCTCCGGGAAGTGCGCCTGTAAGAGTGTTTCTGCCCTCTCCTCCGCGCTAGTCGTATAGGTCCCGTCCTGTCTCTTTAGGGATAATACTGTGTCCGTCTTACCTCTCGACAACGCCTTATGCAGCCGAGCTGCCTCCGGGGTCGAGGAGACGCTGTCACAGAATTTCCTGAAACTGTTTGTCTTGGCAAGCCTGATCTCTTTATTGTAGATTGTTAGGTGCCGTTTGTATTCTTCCCAGCTGCCTGTGCGCTTGGCTTTATTAAACAGCCTTCGCACCTTTTGTCTGAGAGCTGAGAGTTTACTAGACCACCAGGGGCACGTTTGTTTACTGGTGGTCGCTTTCAGTGGACAAGCACAATGATAGGCGTCCATAATGGACTGGTTTATTGCACTTAGTCTGCTCTCCAGTCCAATTGTGGAGGATCTACCATCTGCCTGCCTCACTCTGCTTATGCTTATGTTTAGGGTTTCTTTGTAGATACCCCAATTCGTATTTCTAGGGTTGCGTGTCGGAGGTTTGTCCTCGACTTCTACCCTCAGAGCAAACCGAATGATCCTGTGATCTGACAGTGAGGGTTCTTCTGACACCCGCCACTGTGAGATCAGCCCGATCATGTCTTCGTTGCTCAGGGTAATGTCTAGGACTTCCCTGCGAACACTAGTTACAAAAGTGGGCTCACAGCCTACATTCTCTATGTTTATATTATGACTAATTATAAATTCTAGAAGTGACTCACCCCTCACCTTGCAGTCCGTGCTACCCCATTCCGTGTGATGCGCATTGGCATCGCATCCCAGGGTCAGGGGAAGTTTGTTGATCCTGCAATACTCCACCAGATTGAGTATCGATGGGGGGGGGGGTGCCGTGGCCATCTCCCCCGGGAAGTATGCGGATGAGAGGACGAAGTCCGAACCTTCCTTGTCCTTCACCTGTACCGCCACCAGATCTTGCGTTAGAAATTCTGAAATACAGAAAAAGTCTATATCGGCTCTAACGACTACACAAGAGCGGGGTCTCTCGCTAGAGAGATCCCAGATTACCTTGCTTCCTTTCGTGTTGAGGCCTCTTACCTCTCCTTTAACCACCCAAGGCTCTTGGATCAAGAGGATGCCCAGGTTATCCGAGATGAACCTTTTCACGATGACAGCCGAGGCTGCCGATGCGTGATGTAGGTTCACCTGAGCAACTTCTATGCCGGCGCTGGAGTTTATAATATGGGTTCGATGAGAGACAGGTCCTCGTCCCCGATCTCCTCATCAACCTGCATATCCAGCCCTTCCAGGAGCTCTTGGGTGGATGGCAGCATGCCTTTTTGCTCCTTAAGGAGCTCATTGCTCCTGTTTTCATCCACGGCGGTGGTCACAGCCATCTCGGCCGGGATGAGGTCGTTGGGGGACTCGTGCCCCTCCCCCGCAACCACAGCGGCAGTCGCCTCCTGCCCTGCTGAGCTGGCTGCGGATGAAGCCGGAGCTGCGGTCATCCCCGTCGCGGGTTCTTTCTCTGTCGTCGGCGTAGCTTTGGCCTCCATGGCCTCATTACCACCCTGCCGAAGCGGAAGTTTAGCTTGAATCCCTTCTGCCTTATATATTTATAGGATTCATCATCTACCGTTATGTTGACGTTCCACCCTGAACCCACAACACTGCTCGATAAGACCTTCCACGCCGTGGTTCTTAAGCCCACGTTTTGGTTTTTCACTAAACCAAGCGCGAAGTCGTAATTTTCGTCCGCGCTTCTAGGGAAGAATACCGCCATACTGTGCAGTTGTGGTATATCCTCGCCTCTCTTAACACACAGGGCCGGGCCATTCCAACCCACTAGCCTTGGCGTGGTCTCCGTTAGCCAGGTGGCCGACTTCTCATCTTGGCAGTCTACCAGCAGCATACCGCCCTTGAAAAAGATGCCATTAAAGGCGCCGGTATACTCGTCGCCCACGAATCGGGCTTTCACTAGGCAGTTCTGGAGGGACGTCTGCTGTTCCGATCCTAGGGCCTCCGCCGGGTAGTTGCGGGGCAACACTGCCATCCGGATGCTCTTCACGGCCTCTGAGTACTTCCGGCTTACGGCTCTCGTCGGCTGCTGGTTGGGGTTGGAGCTTTTTCCCCTGGCCTCCTGTGGTTTGTCCTCTCTGATCTTCTTGGACCTAGGTGGCTCCTGAGGAGTTATTTGGCCGCTCTTCCTTTTCTCCGTTCGATTAGGTGCCTCTTGGGGTGCCGGCCTAATTTCACTTCGTCCCTCTGACAAGGCTGCTTTGGCTCGGCGCCGCCTCTGATTCCTGCGTCTTGTTGCAGACGAACCGTTGGCACCTGCGCGCTGTGCATTTTTAGGAGAGGGGTTGCTCCCCCTGCTCCTACTCAGAGCCCGCTTTTCAGCTGACTCCGGTGTCATGCCGTCCTGAAGGAATCTGAGGTACCACTTGAGAGTGGCCCCACTCATTCCCGCTCTTCGTGGGTCATCGTGACCTCCTGGGCGTCCTGGCTCCGGGGTACATGGGATGTTCCCTCGTTGCCGTCTCCTTTTGCGCTCGCTCCTTGATTCCACTTTCGTGAAACCACCCTCCTCTCCGCAGTCGATCCTGCTCGAGGGGGTTGTGGGGGCGGCGTTCGCGCGGTTCGCAGTGGTCGCGATGGACGCACTACGTTGAGTGCCGCTGCAAGAGGGCATGTCGTCGTCGTCACGCGCGTGCTCCTCAAAGAGTGCTCGCTCTTCCGGCGACAGAGCATCCAGGAAGCTAAACTTTCGTCTAGCCCCCGGGCCACTCTTGCTTGTGCAGCCGTGCACTGTTGTTCTTGGTGTGGGCCTCCCGGTCTATTCTTATTGAAGGGGAAACTAAAAGGTCCGCCGCGCCAGAGCCCCTTGACGCGGTAAGGCCACCGTTACTTCCCAAGGCGGCCCGGTGTTGGGAAGGCTCCGTTCGAATACAGCCGAATTTACCTCCTGGCTGCAAATCATCCAATGGGCACGGGAGTCGCATAACACCCTGGATTAGGAGGTGGTAGCTCTTGGTCGCTGCACACATGCAGCCTCTGCCAGCCCCCAGGAGAGATGCTGTGTAGCATCGCCCCTGATGGTTGGGAGATGCCGTACTGTGTTGCAGTTTAAGCCCCTGCACCGCGACAAGGTGCCTACCATTCACGCTTCGGTGAGGCCAGTGCTCGCAATAACTGCCATAGAATGGGGTACTTCGCAGGCATTGCGTAGAAAAGGCATCACGCTTCGGTGATGCCAGTGCTCGCAATGACTCTGCCGTTTCGTTAGGTTGGTATCGGTACGCGCAAAGGCTCGACCGTTACTATGAGGAGTACAGCTGCGTTGCCTCGAACAGCGTCAGGACCGCTGCTTACGTACCGTAGGGCACCGTTATTAAAACTAACGCGATTAACAGGCGACATGTAAGTGCAGTATAGTTTTGAGTTGATACCTGGAGGCCAACGAAGATGTTTGGCTATTAACGAAATTTCTCCTACACAGAGGACCCGTCGTTTTCATCACCGTGCCAGCTTCAACAAGCGTCAACGCCTGGCTCGCCAATCTCGTTCGTTTTCATCACCACTGTACACATCACGCTGGTCTGGCTGTCCACATAAGGGGTGGGGTGTGGATAAAACTTTACGAGGATAAAGCTCGTCTGTTTTGCTAAGGGTTCGTGGGTCCCAAGGCTGATCCTGGAGCGGCTGAGCATACCTCAGCTATGGACGAAAACCCATTACAAATGGCGCCCGAGCAGGGACCTGACTTCGTGAGTGACAGTGAAAAACATGAAACAGTCACCAACGCTCATGAGTCAGGTTCGCCACACCCCCTACACAATTATAAGCATCGCAGTACTTCAGCGCAGATGGCTCTAACGCTTGAGACAGACTCGACGAGTTGGATCTATTGGCTAAAGAAGGAACGATTAGTCACCGAGTGCAGACGACACCACATCGCTGTCGAAGGGCGCACCGTAGCAGATCTCCGTAGCGAGCTGAGCGCCTGGAATGAAGGAGGAAGGTGGCGCCACCATACTTGTTCCAACCACCACAGTAAGAATCCCCAGCAAAGCGGCAGCAACACGTGACAACACAACATCGGCTGCAAAATTACCAGATTTGGAGGTTATGAACTCCGTGCATCGATGGAACATACGCTACAGCGGTCGCGAAAATTTACATGACTTTTTAGAGCGATGCGAGGAACTCGCCGAGTGCTACTCTATAGCAAGTAACCAGCTTCTTGCTAAAATGCCGGAAATTTTGCAAGACAAAGCGCTGCAATGGTTTCGTGTAAAACGTAACGTCATGAACACGTGGGGCGACTTTCGTTACGAAGCTGAACGGTTCTTTTTACCGAAACGACACCTTGCACATCTGGAAGAAACCATCCATCAGCGCAAGCAATTTCCCAGACAGAAGGCAAAGGATTATGTGCTGGCTATCCAAACGCTTATTCGCCAGCACTCGAAACTTCGCGATGAAGATCACACCGAGCGGATATACGACGGTCTAAGGGTGGAATATCGCTTATATGTCCGTCGAAGCGATTTCAACAGCGTAGACGAACTACTCGAATTAACGGAAGAATTCGAATTGTTAAAAGGCGAGGAGACCAGGCAAGCAAGAAACACCAATCACTGTCTGACGGCGGTAAGGACTAACTATTGCAACGAGAAAGTTTGTTGGCGATGTAAGCAGCCGGGACACCGAAGGCGCCAATGCCGCAACCAGCAGCGAGTATTCTGCTCCCGCTGTGGACGCGACGGAATCATGTCGCGAGACTGCAATTGTCCCACACATGCGACAGTGCGAGCCACTCCGTCCAAACCCAGTACAACAGCACTCAAAGCAACGATTCCGTACCCAGAAGGGAAACAAGATGGCCGTTATTATCTGCCCATTACTGTCGCAGGCATGCAGATAGAAGCTCTGGTGGACACCGGAGCCACGCTCACATACATCGGTAAAGAACTTCAACGCCATCTGGATAACCACAAAATCAAAGCCAGACGCCAGACCCGTCGCATTCAGCTAGCTAACCAGACGTATATACCTAGCACGAAAATGTATCCTGTTACTATAGAGCTGGGTAACAAGTCTACGCACCTGCTTGTATCAGCTCTACCGACGCTTTCGGAACATGTCATCTTAGGCATGGATTTCCTGAGGAAGAGGGACCTGACTATCACCATCGATGGTCAACCCCTCACCGCTGCACGCCTAAGCACTCAGGCACCTACGGATCATCTTGCTATGATAACCGAAAGGCAACATCTTACGGAAAAGGAGAATCATCGATTGAATACTCCCCTCACGGAAAACGCGGCAGTATTTCCGACGATCACTGGCCCCAGCACAGTCACCGAACACATAATTCGCCTTAAACACGACCGGCCATTAAAGCAGAGGTATTATCCACTCAACCCAGCGATGCAAGAAGTAATCAATCAAGAGGTGAACGAATTGATTGCAACCGGCCGCATCGAAGTCTCTAACAGCGCATATAGCTCGCCCATTGTCCTAGAGCGAAAGAAACAAGGAAGTTGGCGAATGTGTATAGACTACCGGCAATTTAACGCAGCGAGCATACCAGACGCATACCCACTTCCGCAAATAAACGCAATCCTAGACCAACTTAAGGAAGCTCGATTCATTTCAACCATCGACCTGAAAAACGGTTACTGGCAAATTCCGCTACACCCCCGCTCACGCCAGTATACTGCATTTACCGTACCGGGGAGAGGTTTATTCCAATGGCGAGTAATGCCTTTTGAGCTGCATTCGGCGCCGGCAACATTCCAGCGAGCCCTAGACACCGTTCTGGGATCAGAACTACAGCCGAAGGTCTTTGCCTACCTGGACGACATCATTGTATTGGGAAGCACTTTTGAAGAGCACTTAGACAACTTGCGAACGGTGTTCACGCGCCTCCAGCAAAACCAAATGCAGATCAACTTTGAAAGGTGTAAGTTCGTGCAGCATGGGCCATGCAGTCAGCATCGAGGGTATTCACACAGATCCGGCCAAAGTCGCAGCCATTAGCGATATGGCAGCGCCTACCACCATTAGAGAATTACGCCTCTTTCTAGGAGCAGCCTCGTGGTACCGACGTTTCGTAGCAGACTTTGCCACAATATCAGCACCGCTGAACCGCTTATTAAAGAAGAACCAGCGTTGGATATGGGGTTCCGAACAAGAAGAAGCATTCCAAGTGTTAAAGGAAAAACTAACTAGTGCACCCATCCTGGGTTGCCCCGACTTCGAGAGGCCCTTCCTTCTGCAGGCCGACGCCAGCGGAGAAGGACTAGGCGTAGTGTTATTTCAGCGCTATTCTGACCAAGAACGGGTCGTAGCATACGCCAGTCGCAGCTTGACGGAGTTGGAGAAGCGGTACTCTGCCACCGAACAGGAGTGCCTAGCCGTATTGTGGGGTATAAGGAAAATGCGACCATACCTGGAGGGCTATCATTTCATCGTAATCACCGACCATCATTCACTTAAATGGCTTCACACCCTGCAGAACCCATCCGGAAGACTGGCAAGGTGGGCACTAGAGCTACAGCAGTTTGACTTCGAAATAGAGTATCGTAAAGGTACCCTCAACGTAGTCACCGATGCGCTATCCAGATGCCCACTGAAAGACCAAGGAGGCGATGCGGAACTTTTGCATGCCGTCCATGATCAACCGGATAGGTGGTATGAAAGACGTATGCGCCAGGTACGCGATCAACCGAAGAAACACCCCGATTACCAACTTATCGATGGCCGACACGTGGCCCCACGCAATAAGCTATCCAGGTCACCATGCGGGAAACTATGCGTACCAGAGCACCTTCGACTCGAGGTCCTGAGAGAAAATCACGACGCTAGTACCGGCGGTCACATGGGTGTACACAAAACACTCAAACGCACACAAGAAGGGTATTATTGGCCTGGGATGCACTCAGATATGTTCGTCGATGCCAACAATGTGCCGAATATAAGGTAGACCAACGCCGACCTGCCGGGATGATGGCCACCATGCAATGCTCACGACCGTGGGAAGTTGTAACGGCGGATTTTGTAGGTCCACTACCACGTTCAATAAATGGCAACACATGCTTGCTAGTGCTCACGAATAAGTTCTCCAAGTGGGTGGAGCTCATGCCAGTCTGGAATGCAACCACCGCCAGTGTTATAAAGGGCGCGTGATATACCGGGTTGGTTGCCCTGACGTATTCCTTACCGACAACGGGAAACAATTCATCGGCAAGCCGCTTACACATTTCCTGGAAAGCCACGGAATCAAACATTGTTTTACCGCCGTTTACGCTCCACACGAGAACCCAACCGAGCGTACAAACAGAATCGTGAAAACCATGATCGCACAACGAGCAAAGGCCGATCATCGGACCTGGGACCACCAACTAGCCGAAATAGCTTTTGCAATAAATACATCACAACACGACTCGACAAAAACATCAGCAGCTGAGATAAACTTCGGGTACACACCGGCTACACCAAAACAAATCCGTAAAGAAGGGAACGTGCCTAACGAAGAAGCCACCACCGCGCCGACGCTCACCGAGCTTTGGCAAGAAATTTCTCGCAACTTGTCTACTGCAGCAAAACGCCAGAAGAAATACTACGATTTGCGCAGACGACCGTGAAATCGTGAATCCTAACGCACCAGGTGGGCGTACCATCCATGTGCATCTGCAAGATCTAAAACAGTTGCCAACCGAATTCTAAACTTAGGTAGCTGCTAGCGCACTCTCTACCGATCTTACGGACTCTAGCTCCGAGCCACTTAGCATGAATGTAACGCAACAGCAGACGTTGCCAACACTAATCGAAGCGTCTGTTTGCGCATCTCTTTTCAGATAAACAAAATGAAACCCGTGGTCAGTGGAAAGCCACACGCATCGGGCCGCCACACCAAGCGCCAACCACCGCCACCAGACGAACCTCTAAAGCCACCATCGTTCCGGCCACCGCCAGAAGCACTTCGTCAAGCGCTCCAAGCGAACGCTATTCTACCGAGGCCGACGGTTGGCCCTAAAAAAACTAGAAGGCGATCTAGTATTGGTGCGTTACGGTAGTGGACGATGCGTCCTGAATTTGTATGATTAAACCAATAAATTTTAATTGTATTAGTTTAAGGATCAAGGTATGAATTTATACGACTGAGCCAATGAATTTTAATTGTTTTAGTTTGAGTAAGACACCTTGTACCCTAAGTTAAGAATTTGCTACTAAATAAAGATCTCACACCCGCTCCCCATTCACGGCACACGCCAACTAGGACAGCCAGCCAGCCAGCCTCCAGCCGAACCATCGTGGGATATCGAAACCGCTCCTTTCACCTGCCGCCAGCGAAGTATCATTGTCCGAAGTGAGGGGGGACACTTCGGTGTGCTGCCAGTGCTCGCAATAACTGCCATAGAATGGGGCAGGCATTGCGCAGAAAAGGCATCACGCTTCGGTGATGCCAGTGCTCGCAATGACTGCCGTATACCATAGACTAGCCTATACCGTAGAGGGTACTTCGCAGGCATTGCGCAGAAAAGGCATCACGCTTCGGTGATGCCAGTGCTCGCAATGACTGCCGTATACCATAGACTAGCCTATACCGTAGAGGGTATTTCGCAGGCATTGCGTAGAAAAGGCATCACGCTTCGGTGATTCCAGTGCTCGCAATGACTCTGCCGTTTCGTTAGGTTGGTATCGGTACGCGCAAAGGCTCGAGCGTTACTATGAGGAGTACAGCTGCGCTGCCTCGAACAGCATCAGAACCGCTGCTTACGTACCGTAGGGCACCGTTATTAAAACTAACGCGACTAACAGGCGACATGTAAGTGCAGTACAGTTTTGAGTTGATAGCTGGAGGCCAACGAAGACGGCAGCACACTACACTACACAGAGGAGCTCGTCGTATTCATCACCGTGCCAGTCGCAACAAGCGTCAACGCCTGGCTCATAGATTCCGTTTATTTCCATCGCCGTGCCAGTTTCAACAAGCGTCAACACCTGGCTCATAGATTCCGTTTATTTCCGTCGCCGTGTCAGTTTCAACAAGCGTCAACGTCTGGCTCATCAATTCCGTTCGTTTTCATCACCGTGCCAGCTTCAACAAGCGTCAACGCCTGGCTCGCCAATCTCGTTCGTTTTCATCACCACTGTACACATCACGCTGGTCTGGCTGTCCACATAAGGGGTGGGGTGTGGATACAACTTTACGAGGATAAAGCTCGTCTTTTTTGCTAAGGGTTCGTGGGTCCCAAGGCTGACCCTGGAGCGGCTGAGCATACCTCAGCTATGGACGAAAACCCATTACAGTACCGTAATAAAACCCAGGAAACATTTTTTTGGTATGTGGTATGATAACACTAGTTTACAGTACATTTGTTGCCGAAGAAATTTTAGCTGTTGCTGACTACATATAATATGCTTTTTCCAAAAATATAATTTAAATATTTTTATCAGCTCTAGTTTCAGAGTTTTAGCTATGTAGGTATTACACAGAAAAAAACATGTATTTATTAAGAAAAATAATTAATCATTAAGTTCTAAAAAACTTCGTTTTAAAGCTCTTCTCCAATGTGTAGACTTTGGAAAATGACGTACTAGAGACCAACAATAGTCAGACATCATATTTGTATCCCAGAAACCCTGATAACATTCTTCCATGTCGCGTAAGTCTTGATGCAAACGCTCTCCCTGCACTTCGCTCATATCTCCTAAATTTTTCGGAAACCTCTTTAGGTGACTATGGAGGAAGTGAAGTTTTATACTCATATTGCATCCCATATTTTTTAATTGTAGCAGAAGGTCCTCTACAAGTTCAATATAATTTTCAGATTTTTTATTTCCGAGAAAATTCTGCATCACAGA
Organism: Bactrocera neohumeralis; assembly: GCF_024586455.1. Taxonomy (NCBI): domain Eukaryota; kingdom Metazoa; phylum Arthropoda; class Insecta; order Diptera; family Tephritidae; genus Bactrocera; species Bactrocera neohumeralis. The sequence continues at coordinate 18,360,387 of NW_026089624.1, forward strand.
TACGAATGCTGTCCAAGCCTTTAGTTCTGACTCAGTCATAGAATTTTTAAATAGAGTCTTTCGTAAGTTGTCTTATTTGGGGGCCATCAAAAATTCCGGCTTTAATCTTTTCCATAGTAAGCTGAGGAAATTTTTGGCAAATGTAAGAAAAGCAGTTTCCATCTTTATCTAGTGATTTTACAAACTGTTTCATGATGCCCAGTTTTATATGCAATGGTGGAAGGATAATTTTGTTACGAGTTACTAATGAATTGTGGACTATATTGTGCTTTCCAGGCTCCATTTTTTCTCTCAAGGGCCAGTTTTTTCTCACCCAATGCTCTTGTTTAGCTCTACTGCCCCAAAGACATATAAAACAGGGAAACTTGGTATAACCACTTTGTTGACCAAGAAGAATGTTGACTATTTTTAAATCGACACAAATTTGCCACTCATGGTCATTGTAATTTATTTTGTTCAAGACTAGCGAAATGTTGCAATATTCCTCCTTTAACTTTGTACTGTGGGCAATAGGTACCCGTATTTATTTCCATTATGTGATAGAATACATTTAAGGCTACGTTTTGAGCTGTCAATGAATAAACGCCAGTCGTTTGGTTCGTATCGCTTCAAGCCCATTTTTATCAACAAGTTTTTGATATCTGAACAAAAGGTAATGCTGGACGTTGAACACAACTAGTGCTTGGGTATTGCCATTTAGCTCGATTTTTAGTGTTTAAACCGTTTATGTTCACACTACAAAAATAACAGTCTACGAGATGATTTCGTGGTTCTCGCCAAATAGTCGGTGTTCCAAATTTAAAGGCACTTCTTTTACCACTTTTCCATAATCTTAAATATTCCACACAAGAATTACAAACACAATTGGTAGCCCAAGAATTCTTATTTTTATCCTAGAGCACCCCAAAATACTCAAAATAGGTATTTTTCGCCAACTCTGATATGTTTTTTTTTCTACAATTTTTAAACACATATTCTCCGCATATGTAGCAAAAATGATCTGGTTTATTTAAACAACGTCTTCTTGAACTACTCATGACGCAAAAACTTGAGAAACTAATCTTAACACAGTAAAATACGCCTGTTTTCGATTAATATATATGCTTAAATGATAAAAAACAAAGTAACTCGAGCTGCTCAAAAATTTTTGAGGGTAGAGTTGACAAAACCAAGTGAATAAGTGAACAATATCAATAAGCGAATAAGTGAACAATATCAATCGCACAATTCGCGGCAACAGACAAAAAGTTCAATACTGTAAACTAGTGTAATAGTTAATAGATAAAATGAGGTCGGTATTACTCCAACTGCCATATACGACACATAATTTCTTTCCTTTCTGTAACAAACTTTATAGCGAATATGTCTGTGAGGGAATCAGATATACATATGTACATATATAGTAGATGCATATATAAAATTGCTAGGGTTCCGGTCTTCTGGTAGACGTTTCACACCTTAAGGGTTTTCCCTTGCTTTGATTTCTGCAATTTGCAAGAGTATAAAATGTTCGGTTACACCCGAAGTTAGCTGTTCCTTACTCGTTTTATAATGGGGGTGTGACGTCAAATGTGTCTCCGATATCATAAACACGTCAACATTTTCCGAGTTTAATATAACTTCGATTTCACTCTTATGCTTGAATAACCAATTTCCATAGAAGAATTTTTATTAATTTAGATGTCTTTGGTATTAAAAAGATATTTTTCAAGCTTGCATAAGCGATTTTGTAAGGATGAGTCGAATTCGTCTTGCTTTTTGATCTTACTGAAAATCTGTGATTAAATACTGTTGTTGGATATAATATCGTTATTATTTGCTATCAAAACATGACCAAAGTTATGTTTTTTTGGTGTATTAGCTCTAATTTTAGGAACTTTTCTTTAACGAGGTTCATTGCTTTTGTTCTGAAATTTAGAAGTCCTTCTACCTTTTAAGCTATAACATCACCTTTTTTGTTGCCAATAGTTCAAACTTGTATTTTTTGTAGCTTTTTAGCAACAAGGCACTCTCTATTGTTGGCTGCATACGCTTCTCCACAGTTGCAGCAATTAGACTGCTGTTTCTCTGGTTTCGAACATTCTGATGTCTTATGCTTACTTAACGTATCTTGCTAGCTTACCACAATCGTGGTAGTTTTTGATTTTAGTTTTCCATTAAAGTCGATGGGAAGCACTCAGTGCATTTAATCCCTGCTCTCTTAAGTCATTAAGAATAATAAGCGGATCATAAGAATTGTGCAAATTTTTTATAACTCCAATTGACGGTGTGCTATATTCCTGCTTGAAAATGCTTTGGATATGAATCTGTAGTACTCCACATCGAAAGTGTTTACCTTGTATATTCTATAATGTGAAAGTTTAATGGTAAAATTGTTTTTTGTTTCCGATTTTGCAATATATTGCCATTTCCTGCTCCTGGTTCCTCGTTTAGTCCGTTCGGTGAGTCAGACCGTCATATGCCGGAACGTTACATCAAAAGTCAAATGCAATTCTTGCACTGGCTGGTGCCACTTTCCGAAGTATTTCGGCCTGCGCACCACACGTGAGTGGGCACGACACCTTACGCTATGCCGATCTCTATGATCCCCGAATAAGGGATCTCAATTTGGAGATTCGGTAAATGGTAAATCAACACAAGCGGACGAAATAGATAGAGCACCAGAAGTCCTGCAGTCTCTCTACCGGCGTGAGTAAGCTTTGGACTACTGTCAAGGCTTTGTCTAATCCGAAGAGACATGATGCCCGAGTTGAAACTCAATTCAATGCCTCTTCGTACCCAAAGAAATGCGGAAGCTGTTTTAGCCGGCAATTTATACTGCACCCTTCGACAGACAAAGCAAAACGATGTGTTACCTGACGGCTGCGCAAAATGCCATGAGACTGCACACCACTTACTTTCCCCGATCAAGAGTTTCAGAGTGTCATGAACAAAGCAAAATCGTCGAAATCCATTGGTTCTGATGGAATTAACATGCTGATGCCAAAGCTGTGGAAAATCGGAAAAGTAGTCGCACTACTGAAACCTGGGAAACCTGCCAAGCAAAGGGGATCATCCGAAAACTCTCCTTTCAACAGTAGTGAAGGCACGTGAGATCTTCCTACTCTCGACCACCTGAGCTTAGCAAACCAACATCATGGCTTCCCAAAAGTGCACCGCACCACCACAGCACGTAGTGTCATAAACGTCCAGATAGTGTATGGCCTCTACCAAAAACCAACCTGTGAAGGGACAGTTTTCGTAACGTTGGATCAGTCAAAAGCCTTTAACACAGTCAATCACAAAGCGCTACTGGACTATGAACTAGATAGGCGGTCGTTGTAAGAACTTGAGAAGAATTACATGGGATTCCACAGAGTGGTGTCCTCTCTCCGTTGCTGTTTAATTCTACATCTCGAAACTTCCTCAACCACTAGACGAAATTTTTATCACCTCGTACCCTGATAGTTGCTCGATTATGACGTCGGAAAATGGAAACGATGACATGTACTCAAACGTAATCTCTCCGATCTTTCTCGCTTCCTCGCTGGACGGAAATTAAAACTCTCCCCAACTAAATCCTGTGATGCTGCTATGTGTAGGAAAGGCACAACATAGCCCAAAGGCCTGCATACTGGTGGAACGAGGAGATCAGCACATTAAGAAGGGAATGCCACAAAGCAAGACGCCTTTGCCAAAAAAGTCAAGGTACGCCATACCATACAAAACTGCGAGAACGCTTCAAAAAAACAAAACGTAAGGAATTCAAGAAGACTACCAAAAAAAGTAAGTCCTCAAGTTTTAAAGAACTATGTTATAAGATGGACGAGAATCCGTGGGGTGACCCGTATGAAATACTGATGGCAAAAATCAGAGGGGGTTAAAATAAAGCACCAAACCGTGGAAACGCTTTTCCCAACCCAAGATAATGGAAGTGGCGGAGAGATTTGGGAACGCAAAGGCACCAAAACTTGATATCATCTCAAACAAGGCACTGAAAATCGCCATCAACAATAAAAAGAGGGTTTTCATTGAACTTTATACGCGATGTCTTAATAATGTGTTTCCCGAAAGTTTGGTGGAAAGTGGTGCTTCTTCAAAAGCCAAATAAGCCGACACGATGGCCTTAATTAGGGGAAGACTGATTTACACACGCCTAGAGCGTGACCTAGAAGAAGAGTCTGCTGGGTTATCTGAAAACCAATTAGGATTCAGAAGACATCAGTCTTCATAAGACGCAGTTGGGAAAGTAACGGGCATTGCGGCCAAGGCCATAGAGGGCACCAGATGGATCCAGGCGCGTCGGACCCATAATGGGTAGCTTCCTGGCGGCAGCGTTAGGCGCACTGGGAGTTCCTCAAAGTGCTGACAGCGACTTCTCGGCTAGCAAGATGGAGAGGGTGATGTGAGCAGCCGCGGTGTATGTCAGGAACCAGACACGTCGGGCCCTGATCACTGAGTGAATATTGGACGCAGCAGTAGGAGCCTATGTTGCCCCGGGCGAGCGCCAGTCCGGTGTTTTTGGGACTGGTAAAGTGAAGGACAGGGCTCAGGAAACTGGGGCAGTGTCCCCGAGGGTACACCCGTTCCTGTTTATTTCGGCCCGCCCCCTGCACTGGTAAAATAAACATATGGAGCTTAATATGAGAAACAAATATAATAATAACAATAGCAGCAATATCTTTGGGATAGTAGGAATCAGTAGCGCTGGAAGCTTGAGCAAAAATAATAATAAAGTGCAAAACTCTTCTCAAATTACGACGATGGCGGATACATATCCCTTTAAGAGAGCACCAAAACTGAGTAGGTCCCCGATCAAAAACCTTGGGGTTGACAAACCTTTGAGAGCGAGGTCATACCACCAGCGTTGGGCGACACCAGTCCCCTAGAATAAAATCGCAAATGATCGAGCAAACCTGAAGGTCCCCAGAACAAAGAAGCAAAGTGTGATAACCCCATTAAAGATAATGATAAAGAAATAGAAAAAAAAGTTGGTGGGATCGCAGTCAAACGTAAGGCACAAAAAAAGGCACCTCATAAGCCGCCACGTCTACCTGATAAAAACAGGTGACATGTCATATAGCGACATCCTAGGGACTGTTAGGAAAAATGACACTCTGCAGAAACTAGGGGAAAATGTGGCAAAGATCAGAAAGACGGCCAAATGACAAATCCTGCTTGAGTTAAAAGAGGCACAGATGAAGGACACAGGCATCTTCAAGACCGAAATGGGCAAAGTACTGGGAGAAAAGACGCATATAAAGGTTTAACTCACGAGGTCATGCTAGAAATACGTGACTTTGACGAAATTATGACTACAGAGGACATTGCCGAGGCTATAAAACTACAAGTTAATGAGTTGAGTAGTTTTAATGAAAACTCGATTAGGAGCATTAGAGCAACGTACTTAGGAACCCAAACTGCAGTGGTAAGCCTGCCGGCGTTGGTGGCAGAAATACTTTTTGATGCACACTAGATCAAAATAGGTTGGCTAGTGTGCAGAATAAGGGCTAAGCAAAATCTCAGGAGGTGTTTCAGATGTCTTGAGAACGGTCACCTGGCGAAAACTTGCAACAATCCAGATGATAGGAGCCAGTGCTGTGGCAAGTTCGTAGAAACTGGACACTTTGCGAAGTCGCGCGATAAGAACCCCTTGTGTAATGCATGTAAAAAAAGGTCGGGGGAAACACCCCTCAGTGCGCAGTATAAAAATATAAGCGACGCGACATGGATCTCTGACAATACAAACAAAAAATGGGCGTGTGGAGGGAAAATGTTTCAAGATAAACTGCTATTGGGCAAATCATTCTACACTCGAGCGAAAATCTGGGGATCAACTTCTACAGTTGTTTCATACCACCAAGCATACCGCAGAGAGATTTTGATAAAATTCTGAACGAAATAGTCAGGGAAGTTTTGTCAACTACGAGGAACGTGGACGCAGGCGATTTCAATGCGTGGGTTATGGAGTGGAGCAGCATCTGTACAAATAGTCGAGCGAAAATCTCAGTGATTAACTTCTACAGTTGTTACATATCACCAAGCATATCGCAGAGTGATTTTGATAAAATTCTGGACGAAACGGTAAGAGAAATTTTGTCAACTACGAGGAACGTGGACGCAGGCGATTTCAATGCAGCGTCTGTACAAATAGTCCTGGAGATGCCCTACTAACGGCATTCTCGTCGCTAGGTACAGTGTTACTGAACACTAGCAATCAGAACAGCCGGAACTCTTCAACCTCTTGCTAGATGGTAATATAACATTCCAGGAGTAGGAGATTTCAGGAGATCTACAGGCGGAGATCCTAGTGAGGCACGTTAGTAAATCAGGCGAATGGTGAAAATTTGGTAAAGCACAAGCATCAACGTTCCCAGCGCTATTGAAACCCGTTGTGGAAACTCTATTTCCCGCACAGACTATAGAGAACCGAACGGCTCGCATGCAAGAACCTGTTGAAACGGAAGACACAACACATCACTGATGTGATGGTTATAAAAACGGCAGAGAGATTTGGAAATATCAAAGCACCAGGCGTGGATGGTATTCCAAATAAGACCGTAAAGATTGCCGTTAAGCGCAACGCGAAACCATTTACGGAATTGTTTACGCGGTGCTTGCAAAAAGGTGTATTCCCAAAAATCTGGAAAAAGCAGACACTGGTCTTGCTGCAGAAGCCAAATAAACCAGCCGTAGAGCCCAGCTCTTATCGACTACTCTGTATGCGGGATACGATTGATTTAGAAAAAGAAAATAAGAAAGGTCTGTCCGACAACCAGTATGGATTCCGCAAGCAGATAGTATCTACCCCTGGTGCGATCAAGAAGCTTACTGACATAGCTAACAAGGCAAGTATGCGGTAACGGGCGGAGTTGAACAAGGTTCTGTGCTTGGCCCATTGTTGTGGAACTTATACCACTCCCGAAACAGGTGCAGATCATTGGGCACGCGGATAATATTGCCATCACCGTAGTGGCAAAATAACTTGGAAAACTTGAGAACCTCTGCAAACATATGGCTACGACGATCAAATAATGGCTCACGGCAACAAACCTCCAACTCGCTGGGCAAAAAACAGAAGCTGTGCCGATCACAAGTAGGAAAAAACCAGAAGACATCATACTAAATATCGACGCTCATAGTATCATTGCACAGAAGTCGCTGAAGTATCTAGGGGTACTGATAGACAATAGACAAGGCGCACATCGAAAAGGCATGTGAGAACTCCCATGGAACTCAAAACAGTACACGACAGGTCTACAAGACTGGGCAGGCTACTAACGACTGAAAAACGACACAACGAGAGGCAAACAAGTCTCAATGAGTGGCAAAAACGATGGGATGCAGCTACGACGGGGGGATGGACCCACAGGCAATTAGAAGTGTACAAGCATGGTTAGATAGTAAAAATTGAGAAACAGATTTCTTCCTGACGCAGTTTTTGACGGGGCAGGGGTGTTTAGAGAGCATCCCCATAAATATGGACATAGCGATTGAACAACGATTGGGAGGATGGAGTCATGTGTAGAAGTTGACGCAAGTGAGGAAAGCTCTCTGATCCCCATTCACTTGGGAGTGGCCAGAAACGATTATTTTACATATGACTCAAGCAGCTCACAACTTCCGGTCTTTGACCAAGTATTCTCTGGGTAGCCTAAGAACATCCGTTCGAAGGCGAGCTAAAGTGAGAAGGCGAAACATACCCTACATAGGTTTGTGCGCTGGGTTTGGGACCCGCGACGTAAAAAAACACCCCCAATGAAAAAGTTGAAACAGCCTCGGATGAGAGACCCCCTTTTGATGACGGCCATGGCAAACGAAATAAGGAATATGATATCAGGGCATGCACCTGGAATGTCCAGACCCTTAATTGGGAAAGTGCCGCTGACATCACCGTAGTACAGTGGCCATATAAAGGAGCGCAAGTTTGGTGTGGGATTTGTGGTCGGAGAGAGACTCCGTCGCCGAGTACTATCATTCACTCCGGTGAATGAACGTCTAGCCACAATCCGCATGAAAGCGATGTTCTTCACCATATCGCTGATTTGCGCCCACGCCCCGACGGAAGAGAAGGACGATTTGACCAAAGATGCCTTCTATGAGCGCTTGGAGCGCGCTTATGAGAGCTGCCCCTGCCAGGATGTCCAAATCGTGGTTGGCGACTTTAACGCCAGGGTGGGCAGAGAAGGTATATTTGGCATTACGGTCAGTAAATTCAGCCTCCACGACGAAACATCCTTAAATGGGTTGAGGCTGATCGACTTCGCCGGGGCCCGAAATATGGTTATCTGTGGTACTAGATTCCAGCACAAGAAGATACATCAAGCTACCTGGCAGTCAAAGCCACCAACCAGATCGATCATGTTGTGATAGACGGAAGACACGTCTCCAGTGTTTTAGATGTGCGTGCGCTCCGAGATCCTAACATCGACTCGGACCACTATCTTGTTGCAGCCAAGATTCGCACCCGTCTCTGTGCAGCAAAAAACGTACGCCAACAAACACAAGGAAGGTTCGACGTCGAGAAGCTGCAAGCACAAGAGACAGCCGAACGATTTTCTACTAGGCTTGCACTCCTGCTCTCTGAGAGCACTCGTCAACAACTCGGTATAAGGGAACTGTGTAACGGCATTTCAAACTCCTTACGTACAGCTGCAACCGAAACCATTGGCTTCGGAAAGTGCAAAAGAACAGCTGGTACGACGCGGAGTGCCGTGTCGTAGCGGAGAGAAAACAGACTGCCTACCTCGCAACGTTACGATTGAACACAACACGTGTGTGATGGGATAGATACCGAGAGTTGAAGAGGGAAGCGGGACGCATTTGCAGACAGAAAAAGAAAGACGCTGAAATGCGTGAGTATGAAGAACTTGATAAGCTGGCCGACAAGGGTAATGCTCGAAAATTCTACGATAAGATGCGGCGGCTAACTGAAGGTTTCAAGACCGGAACATACTCTTGTAGAGCCCCCTAAGGTGATCTATTGACCGATGCCCAGAGCATACTTAAATTATGGAAGGAACACTTCTCCAGCCTGCTGAATAGCAGTGAACGCACAACACCAGGAGAAAGAGAACCCGATTCCCCAATCGATGACGATGGAGCAGACGTTCCATTGCCCGACCATGAAGAAGTTCGAATAGCAATTACCCGCTTGAAGACCTACACAGCGGCGGGGGCCGATGGATTGCCGGCCGAGTTATTCAAACACGGAGGTGAAGAACTGATAAGGAACATGCATCAGCTTCTTTGTAAAATATGGTCGGACGAAATCATGCCCAACGATTGGAATTTAAGTGTGCTCTGCCCAATCCATAAAAAAGGAGACCCCACAATCTGCGCGAACTACCGTGGGATAAGCCTCCTCAACATCGCAAAAGTATAAGGTTCTATCGAGAGTATTGTGTGAAAGATTAATCAGTGTCAGTGTCATCAGTGTGGCTTTAGACCTGGCAAAGCAACAACCGACCAGATATTCACCATCCGCCAAATCTTGGAAAAGACCCGTGAAAGGAGAATCGGCACACACCACCTCTTCGTCGATTTGAAAGCTGCTGTCGACAGCACGAATAGGAGCTGCCTTTATGCCGCGATGTCTGAATTTGGTATCCCCGCAAAACTAATACGGCTGTGTAAACTGACGTTGAGTAACACCAAAAGGTCCGTCAGGATCGGGAAGGACCTCTCCGAGCCGTTCGATACCAAACGAGGTTTCAGACAAGGCGACTCCCTATCGTGCGACTTCTTCAAACCGTTTCTGGAGAAAATAGTTTGAGCTGCAGAACTAAATAGAAAAGGTACCATCTTCTATAAGAGTGTACAGCTGCTGGCGTATGCCGATGATATTGATATCTTCGGCCACAACACCCCCTCCGTTAGTTCTGCTTTCTCCAGGCTGGACAAAGAAGCACAGAAAATGAGTCTGGCAGTGAACGAAGGCAAGACGAAATATCTCTTGTCATCAAACAAACAGACGTCGCACTCGCGACTTGGCTCTCACGTCACTGTTAACATTCATAACTTTGAAGTTGTAGATAATTTCGTCTATTTAGGAACCAGTATGAACACCACCAAAAATGTCAGCCTGGAAATCCAACGCAGGATTGCTCTTGCTAACAGGTGCTACTTCGGACTGAGTAGGCAATTAAAATGTAAAGTCCTCTCTCGACGAACAAAAGCCAAACTCTATAAGTCGCTCATAATTCCCGTCCTGCTATATGGTGCAGAGGCTTGGACGATGACAGCAACCGATGAGTCGACGTTACGAGTTTTCAAGAGAAAGTTCTGCGGAAGATTTATGGTGCTTTGCGCTTTGGCCACAGCGAATATCGCATTCGATGGAACGATGAGCTGTACGAGATATACGACGACATTGACATAGTTCAGCGAATTAAAAGACAGCGGCTACGCCGGCTAGGTTATGTTGTCCGGATGGACGAAAACACTCCAGCTCTGAAAGTATTCGACGCAGTACCCGCCGGGGGAAGCAGAGGAAGAGAAAGACCTCCACTCCGTTGGAAGGATCAAGTGGAAAAGGACCTGGCTTCGCTTGGAATATCCAATTGGCACCACGTAGCGAAAAGAAGAAACGACTGGCGCGCTGTTGTTAACTCGGCTATAATCGCGTAAGCGGTGTCTACGCCAATTAAGAAGAAGAAGTTAGAGATTTTGTAAATGCGGAAGATGTTCTTAACAGAGGTGTATAAAAAAGTTCTGAAATAGGTTATAATGGATATCAACCCGTAATATAGTATGAAACTATCGCATTTTTACCTCCAGTTGTTGATAAAAATCAGCTTTTGTTTCATAAATACACAGGTAACTTTTAAAATAAAAATAATGTATGTTCATTTGGAAAACGCAGCAACAATCATTTTTCCTCACCACGAGAATGCCTTATGCCGGTACCACGTCTATAACCGGAAAAGGATGGCGGATTACGAGGATCTTACAACGCCATCTAGACCCAATACCGTATCTTCACGGTTTTTTTTTTTTTCATTTATAAAACTTAGAAAAACTGATGATAAATTATAAAACTATCTTAAAATTACATTCCAATCTAGCGACGATCGGAATATAAGCGAAACTCTCAATAGTAATGTTAAAATCATTCTGTGTGTAATTCATTATTGATTTGTCAAAATTTATTATTCGGATAAAAATTCTACACTAACTACAAAAAACTGAAAACCATTTTGACTATAAATATCGGGTATCCGGCGAGTCACCGATAAAATTAACCCTTCAGGTAGTTTGAACATCAATGCTGATGTGATAGTTCGACTACAAGTAAAAGAATTGTTACTACAATCATGTACTTTTAATTTTCGATAGGGTAGAAAAACAACCATAGCTCGCGGTAATAATTCTTGTATCGTCTAACAATGATGATCTGTGAGCATATATACCGCCAATTGAAATTTCGCTTCAACTACAATAAACTACAAGCCACTTCGACTTAGAAAACCAAATATCCGGTGACCTGTCGATTAGTTTTGTCCATATGGTAAAAAAAAAAATAAATTCTGGATTAACGGCTCAACTACAAACGAAAAATTAATTACTACAATCCTCGGTGCGCCAAGCTGCTTCGTGTATGCACAGAAATTTTGCAATCGGTTAAAGTGGGGTGCCAACTTCACACAGCTCTAAGTTTTCCTTCTTTTTATGATTTGCTAAACGATGATAAAGCCAATGCCAACAGCACAGAGCATGATGCCTGCTGCAAACCAAACCTTATATGATCCGGCGGCCTCAAACTCGTCCTTGAAATTTTGAATGACGCGCATATTGTGGTTGTTCATCCTCTGTTGTTGGAACATGTTTAGCACTGGATAGTGGCTTATGAAGTTGAGTAGAGGCGACCTTGCTACGCATGGCGATCTGTTTAACATTTCGCGTCAATTTACATATCTTGTAAAGTTGATTGTGGCAGAAGAGAGAAAGGTGACGAAATGTGTTGTAGTAATCTCCGGACCATCGACTGTGCTAACTTTCGCAGTGCTCTCGTTGATAATAATAATGCTGTCATCGACTTGTGTTATGGGGCTGTGTCTCTGTCCTGCAATGCTCGTGCGCAATTGCCTTGCGCTGCCAGTTTACGGACGGCGACATAGGTCGTCGTTACGCATTCAGGTACCGCTAGTACGTCATAGCATTCGGCTATGGTATCATCTTGCAGCTTTAGTGGGACGTGTTGGTGTGGCACCGAGAAGAAGATTATTTTCTTACAGATGAGTTTGACCCCAGGATAAGCTATTAATATAATATATGGACAATATTCTCGGACTGAAGGACCTTAATTTTAGATGCTTCGGTTAGGCTAACTATGGAAATTTGACAGGGTGTTCATTCTTTTAGTACGGACAATAAATTTCGAATATGTTCTGTATCCACGTCTAGCAGTTTTCACATGTGCTACTGATGGAATAATTTGGTTAATTTGACCGTTAGGAAGGTCTGTTCAATTGGTTGAGTGTTTTAAATAGTCACGTTGCTCCCAAACCAGTACCTTTCCGTCATTTAGTGGGAGTGGGAATCGATAATCCGACCAAGTACTACCCGTAATAATAATCGGATTGCAAGTCCAATTCTGTAAAAATAAAATAAACGAAGAATTAAAATCGTTGTGCGTTTGACCCATTAGAATACATTTTGTGAAACTTTTACTTGAAAGCAAGCACTAAGGCGCTATCCACAGGAATTACTTCTTGAAGCTCCTTTATAGGCTTCATGTAATTTTTTGCCGCTCCTGTGCCAATTAATATTTTTATATTTTTCACATCCAGATATCGCTTGATAAATGGCAGACGGGAACATTCTCTAAAAAATGAAATCATTGTCGCATGATTTACTATTGTCTTCGAGTTCGATTACAGCGGCTTTCGCAGAATTTTGATATTCTTGCGAATCTGTTGCGCTCTGAACACCATTGTTCAATCATTGCCGCCTTTGTCCTGTTGCTCTATCTGACGTATTGTACCTTTTTTGGGCGTGTTCGTCACTAGTTTGGTGCTTTTTAGATATGATGGCCTACTTAGACTTAGAAGATGAGTCAACTTTCATTGGCTCTGGGGCTTGAGCTTGGTCTTCTCTTTTATTCCAATTTTGGTGGCTATTGTTAGCTTGTTGCCTTTTGACAAAATGGGGGTTTCTATCACCACCACGTTCATGTTTTTAGTTTCTGCCTTTTTTCGTGTGCGGTCGATTTCTAATATTTTCCTTCGCCTGTTCTTTTTCTGTAATAGCTTTGGTGTAGGATGCCGAAAACATACTGCGCTTTATGCTCGGCTCTGCTTCTCTGACTAGTGCTTATGCAGACGCTAAATCTTTCGGCAGTGCCGGAAAAACAATGGCCTTAAGAGGCTTTTTCAACTCAGAAATAAAGGCGTGGTGCCCTAAATTCATCGTTGAGCAATGTAGTCTGCTCCGCGTCGTGTGACATTCCAATCTTGTTGGTAACAAGGATCAACTTCCTTTCAACGTCATCATAATATTCCGTGAAGCTTAATTCCCCTTGCTGAACCATTTCGAGGCTTAAATACTGTGTTTTGAAATACGAGCACTGCCCAGCTGCCCCCTTTACTTTGTTTCTGATGATTGTTACCGATTGGTAATGCGTGCAGCTGCTGTTAAATGGTGTAAACAGCTCGTACGCGTTTACGGCCGGTTGCCCCCATGCCACGTACACGTCCGACCCCCACTAAACTCTCCCGAGTTCACTTAATTACATCGAGAGGAATATCGTACCTGATTTCTGGATTTACCGAAATTCTTTGACAAACTTCTATTTGTGCCGCTTGGATGCACAAATTGTTAACCTTTGCGCTGTATCATTAAGCTGCGCCTGGAATCTTTGTTTGCGCCAATGCTTGGCTGATAGCGATCTGCACTAGCTTTTGCACTTGATTAATATCGCTTTGTGTGTGTGGCTATCGCTAACTTGTACGTTCACCTGATAGTTGCTTTTCTCTGTGTCCCATTCTGTTTCACTGTGTAATTCTAATTTAATATTTTCAATTCAAAATTTCTAATGAACTTACATATTTATTTCGAGACATTTCCAATCTAAGAGTGTAGATTCTCGTTCGTTGGTCGCCAATTATGTTGTGTCCTTTTACAATTATGCTGCTGTCCTTTCAAAGTCAATAAGAAGGCAATGTTGTAACCGTGAGGTAAAAAGTACATTTTCACTGGCCTACACTCATTTTGGTGCCTAAGATTTTATACCTGATTTTGGATGTATTTTGTGATTTGATACGAGAAAACAAGTCACATTTTTAATATCAGCTCTTGTTCACAAGAAAGAAGAAAATAACAAATTAAAAAAAACATTTTAATTTATTTGGAAATTATCTAGTTTTTCTATTTCAGTCATAGAAGCTTCAAAATCCTTAGAACTTTTTTATTTTTCTGAGGCCCATCAAAAATTCCAGCCTTCAATTTCTCCGTACTCAATCCTGGAAATTTTTGAGAGCGTTGACCATTTTTGTCAAGAGCTTTGACAAATTGTGTCATGAGCCCTAGTTTTATGTGCAAAGGTGGAAGAATGATTTTTTCTCGTGGATCTAAAGGCTGGTTTATGACATTTTTTTCGCCAAGAACAAGATTTCTGGCAGGCCAATTTGTTTGAGTCCAATGACTAGGTCTAGCTCGACTATCTCAGAAACAAATGAAGAAAGGGTATTTTGTATAACCACTCTGCTGGCCCAACACAAAATCTGCCATTTTCAAGTCGACACAAATTACCCAACCATGTACGGTATATCATATTTTTTCCAAAAGAACTGAAATTACCTTGTATTCTTCTTTCATAGATATAGAGTGGAACTTCTTTTACTGCTGTCGATAAAAAGACGCCAATTACTTGCTTGATAAGTCTTCAGGCCCATGAAAGTCATCAAGCCGTTCACATCATGACTATATACAAAATTTTTATCAGAAGAAAAAAATTGTAGCAAGTTTTGTTCTCTTGTGCGATAGACAGTAATATTTACACCAGAAGAAAGGCAATTCTTTACTTTCAATCTTGATGCTAGAAACTCAGCACGCTCTTTTGAAAGATCTAAATCCCTGTTAAGATCACTAAGCTCACCTTGTGAAAAAGTTTTTTTAATTGATGTTTCTCCGGAGTACTCGAAATCATAATCTTCTTCTTCAGAAATTTCGTCATCGTCACACTCTTGAACTTCCCGATGTAAAACAGGTATTGGAACAGTTTCTGAATGAGGAATAAGTCTTGTAGCAGAAGAAATATTGGGGTACTTCCACTTGCTATAATTGTTTTTATTAATGCCTGCTAGACTCGTCATACAAAAATAGCAATCGTCATAATGAATTTCTTGTTCTCTCCACATCATTGTTACCCCAAACTTCAAAGATTTTCGCGTTCTTTTTTCCCATTGCGGCAAATGTTTAATGCTATTCTTACAAACACTGTGAGGTGCCCACACTTCATTTTGATTGCCAATTTAAATACCAAAGTATAGAGAATACAAGCGAATTGCCACGTCATTTATTGCTTTCCGTTGGTCTTTCAGGAGGGTGGAGTCATGTGTAGAAGTACACGCAAGTGAGGAATGTTCTCTGATCGCCATTCACTTGGGAGTGGCCAGAAACGATTCTTTTACATATGACTCAAGCAGCTCCCGACTTCCGGTCTTTGACGAAGTATCCTTTGGGTAGCCTAAGAACATCCGTATGAAGGCGAGCTAAAGTGAGAAGGCGAAACATCCCCTCCGCAGGGTTGTGCGCTGGGTTTGGGACCCGCCACGTAAAAAGCTCACCCCAATGAAAAACTACCAACAGCCTCGGAAGAGCAACCCCCCCTTAGGTTAACGGCCATGGCAAACGAAATTTTTTTTTTATTATTTCATTTTATTTACAATCTGTCGTGTGACAATAAGCAAATGTTATTATATCTAAGATTCACTTTGATGCTTAAATTGCAATTTGTCCCTTAAATGCATAAGGGCATTTGAAATATAAGATTTGTACTATATATCACAATTCACTTAATTTAGTATTATATATATTTTACAATTTAATAAATTCAGTTAAACTTAAGATCTAAATGGTAAGTCTAATGGATGTAGCTTTTGCAGTCGGCGAGTATCTTCACTGTTGTCCAGTAGGTTAATGGCATGTATGTTGGGATGGCAGCTTAGGCGATTAAGATATCTTGAACTGAGTTTCTGAATCTCGCTCTTCACCATATTTATTTCAAGATCTTTGTGTAAGTTAATATTTTTGATGTACCATGGAGCGTTTGCAATCAACCTGAGTGTTTTCGACTGATATCTTTGAATTAGTTCTACGTTCGATTTACTTGCAGTTCCCCAGATTTGTATTCCATATGCCCAAATCGGTTTTAGAATGCTTTTATATAGGATGACCTTATTTTTGAGACTAAGTTTCGATTTGGGACCCAGTAGCCAGTACATTTTTCTCGTCTTGATTTTTAACTGATCTCGTTTAATTTTTATATGTTGCTGCCATGTTAGTCTTCTGTCTAAGTGCATCCCGAGGTACTTAGTGCTAGTGCATTCTGGAATAATTGTTTGATTGAGATTGACGCTGGGGCAATCTCCTGCTTTCATGGTGAAGGTAACATGCGCTGATTTTCTTTCATTTACCATAATGTTCCAATTTCGAAGCCAGGATTCAACTGCGTTCAGTTGTTTTTGAACAGTTTCAGACGCTTCGTTTGCAGAGTAAGCAGATGCAAGAATGCCGGTGTCGTCCGCATATGTGGCAACAGTTATGTTTTCATCGTTTATTATTGGCATATCGGCAGTGAAAATCGTGTACAGCGTTGGGCCAAGCACGCTGCCTTGTGGAACGCCTGCTTTTACTTCGTATATGTCGGAAGTGTCATCATTAATTTTAACGTAAAAATGTCTGCAATCTAGGTATGACCGAAGAAATAGGTAGAATTGAGCTGGTAGTTTCATTTTTATTTTAAATAACAACTCCTCATGCCAGACTCTATCGAAGGCTTGTTGAATGTCTAAGAAAACTGCCGAACAATACTGTTTCTCTTCGAGACATTTTAGTATGGTTTTTACGATTCTGTGGCACTGTTCAGGGGTTCCATGTAGTTGCCTGAATCCAAATTGATGGTCTGGGATAACGGATAAGGAATCCAAAACTGGCAACAATCGACGAAGAAATATTCTTTCGAATATTTTAGAGAATATTGTCAGCAAACTTATTGGTCTATGAGAGGTTATTTCGTTCTCGGGCTTGTTTGGCTTCGGAATCATTATAATTTCGGCACATTTCCATTGCGTAGGAAAGTGACGTAGCCTAAAACCACAATTAAAGATTAAAACTAAGAATAGCAAGCATTTCCTTGGCAATTGTTTGATTGTCCATGCATCAATATTATCTGGGCCAGGCGATTTAGAAATTTTCAACTGTGACACTTCTGATTGTACTTCAGTCAGTTTAACGTAACGTATTGGTTTATCCATTTGACATGGATTCTCAAGAAAAGTCTGAACATTTTGGCGCTGATGGTCAGTATTGAGACCAAAAGGCTTGAAAGTATTCGCAAGGAGGTTGCCAAAAGCGTCAGCTTTTCTTTTGTCAGATCTACACCAAGAGTTGTTTTCATCTTTTATCGGTATCTGTCGCTTCAGAGGACGTTTCAGATATTTAGTAGCTTTCCACAGATTGTATTCATCATTTTTATTTGGATCAGCATTCTTAAGAAATTCTGCAATAGATTCTTCTTTCAGCTCTGTCAACTTGGATTTTAATTCTTTAATTGCTTTGTTTTGCCTGGTTTTGTCAACCGGATTTCTGCTATTCTGCCAGATCCTTCGAAGTCGTCTTTTATTTTGTACCATCTGCGCTACTTCATCTGAATATGGCACATTGTTGGTACAGTATGGTTTAGATGAATTAAGAGGAGAAGCTAACGAAGCGGCTTGATGTATTTTTTGGTGAAGTTTTCCACAGCGTCGTCTAAGTCTCGTTTTGTTGTTATTTCCATGTTAAGGTTTACGTGGGACTCCAGCCAAGTTTGGAAAAATCGTATGTTCGACCTTTAAGTTAAAGAACGCTGCTTTCGGGATGTGACAACCACAGGCATATTCATATTGATAATGAGAGCGGAATGATCTGAGCTCATATCTTCATTATTCGAAATTTCTAGATGATGTGGGTTTATGCCGGTATAAATTGCGAAGTCAATTAGATCCGGAATTTTGTTGGGATCAGTCGGCCAGTATGTGGGTCTGCCAGCAGATAAAACATTTAAGCTTTTTTGAGAAACACACTTGTACAGTTCGCGGCCTTGGGATTCGTAAGGCGTGAACCCCACCATGGATGTTTTGCATTGAAATCACCTCCGGCTAAAAATCTGGGACCCATTTTGTCGAAAAACGATTTAAAAGTTTCTTTGCTTATATTGAATCGAGGTGGGAGATATAAAGAAGTTATAACAATCGCTCCACTGCCGGTCTCGATTTTCAAAGAAGCTGCTTGAATTGATGGTACTGAAACTGGCTCTAAAACGATGTGTTTTAGTGATGATTTTATAAGAATTGCCGAACCACCGTGTGCTTTACCGTCGGGGTGGTTTGAAGTAATGAGATCGAATCCATTAATTTTAAAATAGGACTTAGCGATAAAGTGGGTTTCTGAAACCAGTAATATATCTATATTGTTAGTTTTTATAAAATATTCAACTTCCATTCTATGGCTGCTTAGTCCATTGGCATTCCAAATCGCTATTTTTAGACTTAATTGCATAGCTTAGTTAAGAGAGACGACATCATATTTATAAGTGTTGTGGTTAGCTCAATTTGTTTCGCAATCAATTCTTCGAGTTTGTCAATTTTTTCATGGCATACTGTGGTTGTAGTAGAACTAAGTTGTCCTCTTGTTACATCAGCATAACTAACGTTTTTATGGGGAACTTGGTATTCGGCATTTGCAAGTTTGACCAAGGAAGGCCTTGTCTTATTATTAAGCGAATCTTTTTTTGACACTAACTCTTGATAAATTTTACAACCTTTGTAATTGGCGGTATGATTTTGAAGGCAATGGAAGCATTTCGGTGGAGTTTCTCTATCTTTTGAACAAAGAGACGAAGGATGGTCTAGTGCACACTTTACACATCTATAAGGCTTTTTGCAATATTGCTTGGTATGGCCGAACTCTTGACATCGGTGGCATTGTACCAAATCGTTAAATTTTCTAGGTGGCTCAATCTTTACTATGGCATTGCATAAGCGATTTACGTCAAATACTTTTTTATTGTTTGTTGAAGGTTCAAGATCAACAAAGAATATTGACATCGGCAATTTTGAAATTTTGCTTTTTGCATTCACAATATTTCGTACAGTATGCCCGTTTTTTGCTAAGTCATGCTTGATATCATCGATAGGAGTTGAAAAGTGAATATTTTTTATAACTATTCGATATGGCTTATCTTCTTTCAATTGATATGTATGAAAAGTAATATTATTGGTATCTAAATAGCTAACAAGTTTTCTGTAGCAATCACTGTTTGAGGTCATTACTCTCGCTTGTCCGTCCCTGCCTGACTTGTAGGTGAAATTTTCTTTACCAATAACAATTGAAAAGCTTTTCAACATTTTATTTATATCACTCACTTGAGGTACAAAAATTGGTGGTGGCTTGTGAGAAACTACAGCAGTTAACATTGAGTCCTCTTTTTCTTTAGAGTTGTGTTAATTACTTTGCACGTCCAAATCTAGCACAGAAAACCGGTTTGAGTTGTTTGACCCTTCACTCATCCTTTGTTGTTTTTTAGTTACTTTTGGAGAGTCAATGCTCATACTCTTTCTTGCTTTAGGTAGGTATGTGGTTTGCCAGCCTTCGCTGTCCACACACGTCCCGTCGCTGTCAGTGTCATTGATCATTAAATCAATGTGTTCTTATTGTTTTTTTTTTCTTCTATTTTAGTTCACACGCGTTCGGATTATTAATATTCGCTTGTTTTAGTTAATAAATCCAGAGCTTAGTACGTACGACTGCACTCACTAAGCACACATTAAGAACTATTGGCAGTTATAAAATTAATAAGAAATAAAGAATTTTTCCAAAACTAGTCAAATTTCAACCGTTAATATCTTTTAAACGGTTGGGTTTACGAAAAAATCATAAGAGACCATATTTTAGAGCATTCAATTTCCTACATAACCTAATTAACAAGATATTTTTTCAAGTAGTTGGAAGCGAGATATAAATTTTTCTATCTGATAATAAGAAAAAATAGAAAACCGTTAGGCGGAGGACCTTCCCGTTACAATTAAAAACTCATATTTGGAGAGGCTTTCTTAGAGGTGCCTAGGAACCTATTTTTGCGAGTACCAATTGAAAAAAAAAAAAAATTTTTTTTGAATCACCCTATTATACATATAGTAAACTGAATATATAAAGTGAGTTGAAGCTAACATTATAGCCACCATTATATTTGCATGAAACATTGTCTGATACTGTTTACAATGTCGGGAGGATGGATTCATGTGATTTTGATAGATATCGCATGAGTCGCGTCAAGCTGTCATATTATTTTAAAAATAACCAAAAATTTTGGTCAGGGGTCGAATCGTTACATCCGTGATCGTATCACTCGTCACGTAAAAGTCTGTATTTCGTATTATGACATACGTGATCGTAGCGCTTCTATCGTAATCTGGCATGATGACAAACGTGAACGAGTATATAAACGTATCCGTTCGTTCGAATCGTCATTCGAACGCAAATTAGCAATCGTAATAGACAAATTTATGGAAATGTGAGCAGATTTTTTTAAATTTTATGTTTTTTATAATTTTTAGTAATAAAGAACACAAATAAGAAACCAATGAATGGAATGTCTCATTAAAAATTAAAAAAAAAAATTATTTATATGAACAAAATTTTTGTATTTTAGTGGACATTAAAAATAAAATTATTTACAAGGTAAAGGACATATACATTTTTGAATTAAATTTATTAAAGTATACATTATTTGGTCTCTTATCGTTTGGTCCATTGCGGTGAGGCGGTTCGCTACCCCGGTGCCCATTTCTTGTGTGTGATAAGAATCGCAATTTTGATCGGGTCGTAACTTATTGTAAATTTTATGCAGATTTTATGTAATGCCTCACAAACGTTAGTAAGTCTTCCACTTTTGTGGGGTGATACCTTTCTCTCTTGCCATATCCTAAAATTCTCCACCGTCTTTTTAAGATTCAAATGCTTTGCTCAACAATAATCTACAAAGAAAATTTTGTTAATGAGGATTCATAATTTGTGTTTTTTTTTTATACCTACGCTATTGCTACGATCCCTTAGCTATATCCGCACTATTTTTTTTATCCCCATTACTTTCACTTGAGCTCAAATAAAAAAAAAACAAAGTTGGATATTTAATTAGCTTTTTTTAGTTTATTGAAAATTTCGCAAAAGTGTTGACAGTTCCACATCTATTGTGACCTAAAAATACGATCCAAAGCAATGTGGAATTTAAAAACTATTGAGAATTGAAAATACATTACGATCCGTTTGCTATCGTATGTCATAATGCCAATCACTGCATACGATTGACGTATCACGTAATTTTTTTTCGTATGTTTGCCGATCCGTGTACGGATGTTATGAATCGACCCCAGTATTGTTGGACATTTGAACATGGAAAGACTTACGCCTGAACAACGTATAAAAATCGTTCAACTTTCTTACGAAAATTCACGTTCTGTGAAGAATGTGTTGCGCGAGTTAAGGAACGTATTCCTTATAACAGTAACAAATATTAAGACAACCTTTTGTTTCAGTAAACAGAATGCATCAAAACAACCTTGAGTTTGAATACCACAACAACCTTATCTTAAAACTAAGCAAATGTATCTAGGCAAACAATATACATATATGTAAACAAACCTAAAAAAATAATATAATGTGTATCTTAACAAACTATAAACAAGTAATAAGTAAACATACTATTTAGAATAAATAGAAGTAAGAACCATGTAATAAGTTAGTCTTAATAGTATAAATAAAGAGTACACATTTCGGTGCAGCTCAAAATATATTTTTTTGACTAATTTTTACTTAATGTAAAAATTAACTGGGGGCTCAACCAGGATGACAAATTTATTTGTTATCCAAAAAGTCAGATTTTATTCCGAAAGAAATAAATCAAAAAATTCCACAGGAAGTAGGACTTCCAGCACTAAATGCCTGAAAAAAGTGCAGAAACAAATGGCAATGGATATAAGTATAAGTCCTGTAACAGCGGACAAATCCAGAATGAATCAAAAGCAAGCAGATCCCGAAATACGGACAGCGGCGAATTTACCAAGATTCACAACAGATCCTGGAACAGCGGACAGCGACAATTCCTGAAAAAGTGGAACAAAGTAAAAAAGTACAGGTCCTAAAATAATATACTTTCACCAAGATTCGCAATAGACCCTGGAAAAGCGGACAACGTTGAATCCTGAAAAATCCTGAAACATTGGACAGTTAATTATCAGTTAGGAAGAAGCAAAGATGGAAATCCAAGCACAAGTAACTGCATTGATGGTAATTATAAACATTGCTTGAGGAATTTATACAAATTTATCCTCAATCGAAATGTGAAAATTTCCACAAGCAACACCAATTACCCAAAAAGATGCACCGAAAGAAAGGCAAGCCAAAAAGGAAAATGGTTGTTGAATTCTAGAAAATTAACGCTAGTTTAAAACGAACTAAAAGAAGACATCATTTGAAACACGAAAAAATAATTAAGTATACAATATAGCAAGGTATTAATTATAAGCATAAACAAGTAAGGAAGGGCTAAGTTCGGGTGTCACCGAACATTTTATACTCTCGCATGATAAAGTGATAATAATATTTTTTTATTTTGCTGTAAAATTAATTAGTTCAGATCAATTTGTGTACTTTGAGTATTGAATTGTATTTTCGTTTCCTAATGTATATAATGGGTTGTCAAAAAAGTCTTGCGGTACTTTTATTGAATTTTTTTTTATTGAAATTGAAATGAATTTTTGATGACTCATGCCCAGCTCTTGACCGATGCTACGCCTGCTACTATACCGGTCTCTTTCGACCAATTCAGCGATTTTATCGCAATTTTCGACGACAGGCCTTCCGGGGCGTGTCGCATCTTCGACCACCTCTACACCAGAACGAAAACGTTGAAACCGTCGTTGTGCGGTGGAAATGGAAACTGTATTGGGTTCATAAACTGCACAAATTTTATTGGCGGCTTGAGATGCATTTTTGCCTTTATCGTAGTAGTACTGTAAAATATGCCGTGTTTTCTCTTTATTTTGCTCCATGTTTGCGACACTATAACTTATGAACGACTAATAAAACTAAAACTACGCGCTTTCAGCGCCAACTAGCGCAAATACCGCAAGACTTTTTTGAAAACCTATTATCATACAGAGAAGGCATCAGATGGAATTCAAAATAGCGTTATATTGGAAGAAGGCGTGGTTGTGAATCGATTTCACCCATATTTCGAACATGTCATCAGGGGGTTAAGAAAATATTATTTACCGAATTTCATTGAAATCGGTAGAGTAGTTCCTGAGGTATGGTTTTTGGTCCATAAGTGGGCGACGCCACGCCCATTTTCAATTTAAAAAACAAAAGCCTGGGTGCAGCTTCCTTCTGCCATTTCTTCCGTAAAATTTAGTGTTTCTGACGTATTTTGTTAGTCGGTTAACGCACTTTTAGTGATTTTCAACATAACCTTTGTATGGGAGGTGGGCGTGGTTATTATCCGATTTCTTCCATTTTTTAACTGTAAATGGAAATGCCTAAAGAAAACGACTCTGTGGAGTTTGGTTGACATAGCTATAGTAGTTTCCGAGATATGTACAAAAAACTCAGTAGGGAGCGGGGCCACGCCCACTTTTCCAAAAAAATTACGTCCAAACATGTCCCTCCCTAATGCGATCCTTTGTGCCAAATTTCATTTTAATATCTTTATTTATAGCTTAGTTATGACACTTCATAGGTTTTCAGTTTTCGCCATTTTGTGGGCGTGGCAGTGGGCCGATTTTGCCCATCTTCGAACTTAACCTTCTTATGGAGCAAAGAAATACGTGTACCAAGTTTCATCATGATATCTCAATTTTTACTCAAGTTACAGCTTGCACGGGCGGACGGACAGACGGATGGACGGACAGACAGACATCCGGATTTCAACTCTTCTCGTCACTCTGATCACTTTGATATATATAACCCTATATCTGACTCTTTTAGTTTTAAGATTGGTACGCAGCTCTCAAGTAATTGCTCAAGAAAAAAAATACATTATTTCTCTAGTAATTCGTAACGTCATCTATGCCTCTGCACCATATAGCAGGACGAGAATAATGAGTGACTTATAGAGTTTTGTTTTTGTTAGTCGAGACGTGTTGTGGTCGATCGTAACGTTGCGAGGTAGGCAGTCTATTTTCTTTCCGTTGCGACACGGCACTCCTCGTCGTACCAGCTGTTCTTTTGCGTTTTCCGGAAACCAAAGGTTTCGGTTGCAGCTGTACGTAAGGAGTTTGAAATGCCGTCTCACAGTTCCCTTATACCGAGTTGTTGAGCGCAAGTCGAGTAGAAAATTGTTCTGCTGTCTGTTATGATTGCAACTTCTCGACGTCGAACCTCCCTTGTGTTTGTTGACGTCCGTTTTTTGCTGCACCGAGGCGGTTGCGTATCTTGGCTGCAACAAGGTAGTGGTCCGAGTCGATATTAGGACCTCGGAGCGCACGCACACACTGGAAACGTGTCTTCCGTCTATCACAACATGATCGATCTGGTTGGTGGTTTTTCGATACGGAGACAGCCAGGTGGCTTGTTGAAAATTCTTATACAGGAATCTAGTAATACAGATAACCATATTTCGGGCCCTGGCGAAGTCGATAAGTCGCAATCCATTTGGGGATGTTTCGTTGTGGAGGCTGAATTCACCGACCGTAGTGCCAAATAAACCTTCTTTGCCCACCCTGGCGTTAAAGTCGCCAAGAAAGATTTTGATCGTGCGGGCATCTTTCATAGGTGCCGTGGCGAGGGCAGCTGTCATAAGTGCGTTCCAAGCGCTCATCGAAGGCTTTGGTCACATCGTCCTTCTCGTCGGGGCGTGGGCACAAACCAGCGATATGTTGAAGAATTTCTCTTTAATGCGGTTTGTGGCTAAACATTCATCCACCGGGGTGAATGACAGTACCCGGCGACGGAGTCTCTCTCCCACCACATATCCCACTCCAAATTTGCGCTCCTTTATATGGCCACCATATCAGCCTTTATTTGCACGAGCATATATACCAGCTGGGCAGCGACACCTTACCAATTAAGGGACCGGACATTTCAGGTGTATGCCCTCAAATCGTAATCCTTATTTCGTTTGCCATGGTCGTCATTAAAGGGAGGGTCTTTCATTCGAGGCAGTCGATAATTTTTCATTGGAGGCGTTTTTTATGTGACGAGTCCCAAACTCATTTACATTGCAACATTCTGCTGACGCATAAGACTTGAGAGAGCGAAGCAGTTGCTTCGCTTGGCCGAAAGCGGTCAAATTCCGAACATTGTGTTTTCTGACGAAAACATTTTTCCACTTGAGCAATTCGTAAACTCTCAAAACGATAGGATTTACTTGACCGACCCTTCATACGAGAATCTAAGTCATCGGTTGGCCACCAGGACTCAGCACCCACCACAAATAATGGTTTGGGCCGCTGTCACCGCAGATGGGCGCCTTCGAGCCTGGCGTCAAAGTAAATGCGACATACATTATTATCGGCAAAGTGTTCTGGAGGCTGCTTTGAAGCCGTGGACAAACAAACATTTCGGTCGCTATTCATGGACGTTTCGAATTCACCAGATGCGAATCTAATGTATTATTCTCTCTGGGCCATTTTGGAGAGAAAGGTCCGAAGTAAAAAATACACCAGTCTCGAGGTGCTGAAGAAAGCCATTGTCCGTGAGTGGGCCAAAATACCGACAAGTCACATTCGGGTACCTTGCGATTCGTTTTTTGTCCGTCTCAAGGCCATAGTTAAGGCAAAAGGTGGTCATATCTAACAGAAATGAATTGGTCTTGAATTTATGATTATTTTCACACATTAAGTACTTTAAGATAAATAAAAATAATTTTCCAAACCGAATTTATTTCTTTTGTAATTGGTTACACTTCGGTGTTGGACCCTGTAATATTGCGTGGAAATATGTTGTCGCGTAGTTATACTATACTTGAGTAATATCAAAATTTATTAAAATCAATCCAAATGAGCTAAAATATACGCGATATATACGTCTCTATGACTGCCACCCATTCACTTCGACTTCCTCCATTCAGCTTTGCAGATTCCGGCGATGCCGCTTTAACCGGCACCAAAGCCAAAGCCAAATATGAAAAGTAATTGAAGCTGTTGCAAATGAGGTCATGCAATCCTTACCAAGTTTTGAGCGCATAGTCAGGGAGATCAAATTCAGTACAGCCGCTTGGCAATGAGAGTGAATGCACACATCTCTGAAGGAGTCGGAACTTCGGAGCAGTATATCTCTCGCTACATTGATAGCAGCCACTTCCTCGTGAAAGACGCTATAGTGGTCTAGTAATCTGAAACTAGAGTTTGTAGAGAACTCACAACAGAACACTCCAACCATCCTTTTTAACTTCGATCCATCCATAAAAAAGCTCACTCTATCTCTTCGCCATCGGCTTCCTTCGCCCACAAATCCTTCGCAATTTTGTGAGCAGAGAACCGTCAGGTGAAGGTTTCTATATGCAGTGGTCTAGATTGTAGGGAATGGAATCGAAGTGGTGGAGAATTTCAAAGCGTGTCTGTTAATGTCAGTTTTCGCCGCCAAGAGCGGTGGATAATTTTCTCTGTAACCAATCAGTACATGTGAACTCAAAAAGAAATTTATCTCTAGCGTTGTTATCCGAGCTTACTCAGACAATGTGCCTTGAGTTGGACTCTGAATGAATAATAACGCTGGTGAGGGGGCCGATAAACTTCTTATTCAAGAAAACTAATACCTGCCTATAACGTTCACCAGTTTTCTCGAGATTTATGTCCCTCCAGTTGCGAGTTAGGAGAGACGGATAATAGTATCGCAACATTTCGGCTATTTGTTGAAGGTGGAAGTCTCGCTCTCTTCCCTTTCCAACCCTGGCTATCGCTTCCTACTATTACGTATAGGCCAGCCGTTAGTAGGCACACTAAACCAGCTTATGTATACCATGGTACCAAGCAGCAGTTTTCCACCCGGGAGGTGGCCCGGGGTTTACTTAGACTATCTTCATAAAACCAGGGGATATAGCTGCTGCGACCCGCTTCTACTGCTTGTGGGAGTACTGCGATCAAACAACCCTAGTTCTATTGAGTCTGCCCGTTAGGCAATTTCGTTGAACATTTCTACTGTTCCAGTACGAGGCTTCTTGCCGTGAAAGGATTCTCCCTCGTGTGACATCTGTCGCTTAACTAAAAGTTTGGTTCCACTCGAGTTCACTGATCCGCCGTCCTTGGTGTCGCTAAACACCCTTCTATCTCACTCAAGTGTGTGTGCAAGCTGTTTATATGTATTTTTGAACAGTCTTCCTGCCACCGTAGCAAGCTATCTTCACTCTCTCTGTACAGCCTAAAACGCACGTCAACAAACACAGGAAGGGTTCGACATCGAGAAGCTGCAATCACAACAGATAGCCCAACGATTTTCCACTCCACTTGCACTCCTGCTCTCTGAGAGCACTCGTCAACAACTCGATATAAGGGAACTGAAGGACGCCATTTCAAATTTCTTACGTACAACAGCAACCAAAACCATTACCTCGCAACGTTACGATCGATCACAACACATGCGGGATGGGATAGCTACCGAGAGCTGACGAAGGAAGCGAGACGCATTTGCAGACAGAAAAAGAAAGAGGCCGAAATGCGTGAGTATGAAGAGATTGACAAGCTAGCCGACAGGGGTATGCTCGAAAATACTTCGAAAGTTTGCGGCGACTAACAGAAGGTTTCAAGACCGGAGCATACTCTTGTAGAACCCCAAGAGGTGATCTAGTGACCGATGCCCAGAGCATACTAAAATTATGAAGGGAACACTTCTCCAGCCTGCTGAATGGCAGTGAACGTACAACGCCAGTAGAAGGCGAACCCGATTCCCCAATCGATGACGATGGAGCAGACATTACATTGCCCAACTAAGAATAAGTTCGAATAGCAATTACCCGTTTGAAGAACAAAAAAGCGGCGGGGCCGATGGAGCTATTCAAACACGGTGGTGAAGAACTGGTGAGGAGCATGCATCAGCTTTTTTGTAAAATATGGTGGGACGAAAGCATGCCCAACGATTGGGCCGTGAGAAGAGAATCGACACACACGACCTCTTCGTCGATTTCAAAGCTGCCTTTGACAGGACGAAAAGGAGCTGTCTCTATGCCCCGATGTCTGAATTTGGTATCCCCGCAAAACTAATACGGCTGTGCAAACTAACGTTGAGCAACACCAAAAGCTCCGTCAGGATCGGTAAAGACCTCTCCGAGCCAAACGAGGTTTCAGACAAGGTGACTCCCTATCTTGCGACTTCTTCTATCTGCTGCTGGCATATGCCGGTTATATTAGTATTTTTGGCTTCAACACTCGCGACTAGGCTCTCACGTCACTGTTGACAGTCATAACTTTGAAGTCGTAGATAATTTCGTCTTTCTTGGAACCAGTATAAACACCACCATCAATGTCAGCTTGAAAATCCAACGCAGGATAACTCTTGCCAACAGGTGCTACTTCGGACTGAGTTGGCAATTGAGAAGTGAAGTCCTCTCTCGACGAACAAAAACCAAACTCTATAAGTCACTCATTATTCCCGTCCTGCTATATGGTGCAGAGGCATGGACGACGTTACTGGTTTTCGAGGGAAACTTCTACGAAGGGATTATGGCGAATATCGCATTCGATGGAACGATGAGCTGTAGGAGATATATGACGACATTGACATAGTTCAGCGAATTAAAAGACAGCGGCTACGCTGGCTAGGTCATCTTGTCCGAATGGATGAAAACACTCCAGGTCTGAAGGTATTCGACGCAGTACCCGGAAGGACCATGTGAAAATGGACCTGGCTTAGCTTGGAATATCCAATTGGCGCCACGTAGTGAAAAGAAGAAACAACTGCCGCGTTGATTTTAACTCGGCTATAACCGCGTAAACGGTGTCCACGCCAGCAAAGAAGAAGAAAGGTGAAAACGTTTTTGTCGGTTTAAAAATCCAAGGGATTGTACTTGAGGTTTAATTTTGAATATGTTTATACAAAAAAAATTCATTGTAAAAATAACGAAATTAAGGCTGGTATCACAATGTCTGGTTATCAGCCTTTCTGTATAGTTAATAGAGTTGCCCGCTTAATAGAGCGTCCATTTAATAGAGCATTTAAAGTATTTTTTTTATTTATGAATGGTTTTTACTATCCTATCTTCTAAGTTAGTTCGAACTGGACACAGTGTGCTAAATTTTACTAAAATCGGTTCAGTAGCTTAGGAGTCAATCGCGGACAAACAACGTGACACGTAATTTTTATAATGTATATAAAGATAAATCATCAGAATGACGACCAGAGTGGGCTTAATCATGTCCGCCTGTCTGCATTATTTTTTGCATTCTTGTCCAATACATCGGTAGAATCTCCGAACAAAATTCTGAGATCGCACCACTGTACTTTTAGCATATAGCTGCAATACCAGCATGACCGATCAAAATCAAGTTCATCTATGGAAACTTTTGGATTTGTGAACTTCGGTATATTATCTTGTTCTGTAATATTTAACTTTGCTCGATTGTTAATTGAATCCACTAAGACTTAGATAAATTGGAAAAACTAAACAGTTTTTATTTAATGAATAATGATCTTTATTTGGAATAACTTATAAATTAGTAAAGAAGATGTTGAGTGCTTATATATATAATTAATTAATTTACTCGTTTTAACAGTAATTATTTTATAATATGTGTATCTAAATACATATATGTATATAGACAATATATATACATATATATATGTATGTATATCGAAAGACTTCGTTAGCAATATTTGCTATAGTATTAAACTATAGTTGTTTTTATATATGTGTATTTAATTGTATTTTATATATATATTTATGTATATCTGATATCTGTAGGTTATATAAGCATATTCATTCTTAACTACTAATTTATAAACAAATACACATATTTCTACATATCATCATCTAAAATGCAAAATAACGCAATAACAATCAGGGGTGTTGTGGAATCCAAGACAGAATTGCTTAGCTGTCAGAATTGCAAGCCAATTCTGATTTTCATTGGTGTCACGGAATCTGATTGGATTTCCGTCTTTTCGAACACACGCAAAACCAATATTCGAATCAGCTGTGTACTAATGTGAAAAAACATGCAAATGAATACATTTGGTTGCAATCCTATTCAAGTTTTTAATGAGTTCTAAATTAAAGAAAGAGTTTAAGAGATAACATTTATCGAATGAATAAGGAGGCATTTGGGTGTTCAATTACATTTATTACGTTTTGTAAATCTAATATCTTTAAATATCCGGATTTTTTTTTTCCAAAAACTCAATAATTAAGACATTTCGTGTTTTATACTTATGTTTCCCCTATAGAAATAAAGATAAATTAATTCGAAATAATAAAATGACTTGATTTCTTAGCTTACATTTCAAATCTGTGAACGACTATCTTCTTGCTTTGTTTCTGATAGCAAAACCGATAAAATTGGTTTCCGTGCCACCCAAATCCGATACAAATTCTATTTCGAATATCAAACCAATGATATCTGAATTCATGACACCTACTACGTTTTTTGATCGGTTTCAATTCTGATTCCGACAACTATCAGATTCCACAACACCCCTGAATTTCATTAGTTTGCAGGAGATGGAAACATCGTTACCAATATGATAAAAAATATAATAATGATTAATTATATGATAAAAAATTTAAACTAATTCGTTTCTGACGTGGTAATATCTGAAAGGTGGCAGTTAAAACTTTATACATATACCATTGAAGGATAGGTTAGATGACTGATCCCTCAACAGTGCGGGGGGAGTACACTTAGACTGTTAGTAATACGGTTTTGTGTGTTTTTGTTATTACGTTGCATTACATTTTAAGTGACGATATGTACATATATTAAAAAGGTAATATTTGTGTGATATACATATGTGTCATCATTTAACGAAAAGTTATTTCTAAATAAATTATTCAATTAATTATACAACCATTACATACAACTCTAAATTCGGGCACATATAAAAATACAATAATTATTAACTTCACATATTAGCTTTATTTTCACTACATTATATACATGTATACTAACATTAAAAAATATAAGAATATATATTAAAATACATACATATTATGTATACTTCTAAATATACCTATAATGATTTAAACAATGGGGCACAGTATTTAAAAGTTATATTGGTTTTGGTTTAAATACATGTATGTATGAAACTAGCTAATTGACAACTTAAACATTATGGATTTAATTAAAATAAAATATAATTTATATAACTTTGTTTGCACATGTGATGTCGCAATTGGTATGTACATGAGTATATATTGCGCCCTTCTTTGCACGGCTGGGAGATCTTTCATATTTTATAACTTGAATTATTTTACTTATGTTTATTTTTATGTAGGTATGCATTATCGGATTGTAAAAATACTGTTGAATAACTAACTTCTTTATCACTGCATCCATATGACGAAAAATATGAATAGTGAAGAAAAATTTTGGAAAAGCGGTGCTGTTGCAATGAATTAGTTTCATTGATAATAATACCATTTCTTAGCAAATTACACATAAGTCACATTTGTACAATTCAATCAAAAAACTGGATGCACTCTGGGCACACGGCCTTGGTTAATATCCTGCTTTGGACTTATGCACAAACATGGCATATGAAATAAATTATTACTTTCTTTAGTTAAATGGCTATCGATTGGCGAAATATATT
The DNA here is from genome assembly GCF_024586455.1 of Bactrocera neohumeralis. Classification (NCBI taxonomy): domain Eukaryota; kingdom Metazoa; phylum Arthropoda; class Insecta; order Diptera; family Tephritidae; genus Bactrocera; species Bactrocera neohumeralis. The sequence continues at coordinate 18,392,367 of NW_026089624.1, forward strand.
TCAAATATAGTTCAACGGATAATATATTATTTTATACTATACATTATATTTTCATTTCGCTTATTCAATATAAATGATGTCATATATAATATGTAAACTATTATTTTTTAGTTTACTTAAAAATAACACTTAAATAATGGAAGCATTTAAATGATTAGATTTTATAAAGTTGCACATATATTTACACAAGGACTCTAGAAATAACACATACCAAAATTCTAGTAATACTTGTATTTCTTATCAACATTTCATTTAGTTATTGAATTCAGTGAACACAAACAAAGATTTTGCGGTACTGAAACAGCAATTACATACGGCACGTATTGACAAATACAAAGACTTTCAGTAATTAAATTTAGAGTATTGCTTTTGTAAAATACTATGAAGCTGGAAACAATCAAGAATAATGTGGAACAGTTCCGCAAAGCTTTACTGCGTGTACTTTTCGGAAAAATAGGAGCACTGCCGATTTAATGAATGGCGCAACAGAATTTAAATATCTTTAGAGGCATGTTTTTTTAAATAAATGGTGCCTTTGGTTAGTAGTTAGAGCAGCGTTGAATTTAGATATTTTAGCCCCATGTTAGAAAAAAGTAATTATAGAACTATTTTTGTCGAATATTAGAAAGTTATATTTGTAAGATTTAAAAAAGAGATTTGCTCTTAGAAATATTTAGCATGGCATATATTTTCCATATAATAAAATAACTGTTTTCTTAACGAACGGTGTTGAATTTATAAGCTTTTGTCGAATACTAGAAAAATTGAACATGTAATAATTATAACAAGGCAATTTCCGCTTATTTATCGTGGCATAATTTTTCCAAATAATAAAATAATATTTTTTTTAATATTTTAAATACATCGAAACGGTTCGTTAGCAAATATTTGCAATAGCATTAAATTTATGAAGCTGTGTTTTAACAACAATTACAAATACTCCTATAAAATAAATGTTTACTGTTGCAATTTACTATTTGTACTTTAATATGGTTGTAAAAGCTCCTAGTTCAGTTTTCTTTCTAGAATATATGGCATTTCTTGTACACATATTTAGTATATACATAAATATATAATTTAATTTTATGATTGTTCCAAATGGATTGATTAGCCGGCAATGTGCATTAATATAACAGATGTAAGGCATTCATACGGATAATGTTGAAATATTTGGTGGAAATTTTCTTCCTATACGGGAGTACTTAATTAAATGTTTAAATTTGGCTCAAAATTTCCACACACATAGTCCGTATAACATATGAATAAATCAATTGCGTATACTAAAGACGTATATATTGCACGTACTCATACATTCAGATGTAACTTAACAATAACACATTAGTTCACACATGACATAGTAGTTTGCTAATTATAATTTCAAAATAAACAGATGAAACAGCAATTACATACGGATACATTACATAAATACTTCAACACAAATAGTAAAAAAATGTAAAAGTTACTTAAATTAAATTTAAGTATACTAAGCTATAAAATAATTTAGTACAATTTTCAACGCTATATAATGCTAAAGCGTTATGAAAACAGAACCTTGACATAGTGTCATGCCATATTAAAGTGTAATAAAAGCAAGTTAAGAGAAAACAAGAAAAAACATGAACTTCGGTTGCACCGAGGCTAGAGCACTCTTCACAAATATAGAAGTTTTCTATTCAAAAACTTAATTTTTAGCGTTCTGTTCATATGTATGTCTATGCTATACTGTACTTCGATCTACAATTGTTTTTTGGATATTATTGCGTTGGCTTGGACAATAATTCATGTCAAATATTGTGAAGATATCTTGTTAAATAAAAAAGTTTCTCATACAAGAACTTAACTTTGATCGTTGAATTTGTATGACAGCTATATGCTATAGTAGGCCAATGTCCGACAAATTAACACCTTGTTGGGGAGAAAAGGGAAAAAGAAAATTTAGATCGATAGCTCAAAACGTGAGACTGGCAGACGGACATGGCTAAATTAACTCAGCTTGTCATGCTGATTACGTTTCCTTCTAGGTGTTACAAACTTCGTGGTAAACCCAAAATAAGCATTGCAATTGCGCACACGGTATAACTTTGTCTCTACTATATTATGTTTAGCATTTCCACATGAAATGCATTTAATGCTAGGCTTTCCGCAGAAATATTTAATATACACATAATATGTGTTATTTCAATAAATTCAAGCAGTTTGTGAACATATACTTGTAAATCTGATTGTTGATGTAATTAAAACGGAGCTTCCAAAACATTGCATGCATGCTGTTAAAATTTATAAAACATACTAGTTAACAATTTGCTTACAATTGGTGCACGAAAATGCTCTTTGAGAGCTCATTTACAAATAAAGCTGCATTTAGTGAATTTGATCATATTCGCTAAGTAGCTGTATTTCTCGCCGTTATTTACTATCTTTGGTTAAACCAAATTAAAGATTTAGTCTGCCGTTAGACACACCGGTATAAGTATACTACCGCATCAAAGCGGAGCATGTGATAAATATTTACATATGCATGTATGTATGTATCAAAGTACGAATTTATGCCAAATATCAACTCAATTGCCGTGTGTATATTGACAAGCAACAAATGTTGTAATTCTGATTTTTTGCACACCTTAATAATTTTAAAGGTATGCTGTGTTAATGTAGTACATTTCCAGGTATTTTTGTACCATACATGACTTGTCGTATTCCGCTGTACACTACAATACATAGCTGTATAGTATATCAATACTTAAAAAATATATATATATTTGCATTTATACGCAATTATTCAGTGGGAAGCAATGTAGTACCGCTAATGCACAAATAAATATTTTAACTTTTCTCTTGTGCATACAAAGGCATCATTACGCAAGATTGTGGTTAGTTCATTGTGATTCACTGACACATATACAAAAATGCATTTAAAAATTAATTTTCTTCACAACGCACATTGCTTACATTTCACCTTATATTTATATAATAACATACATATGCACCTACATACATGTATAATATTGATTACCTATTAATTATTTATACGCACTAATATGGTTGTTGTAACTACATTATTTTAATTTTAAATCTAATGAAATTCTTGTAATCTGTTTTTATTTTTTATTACACTTTGTTATTATCTTTACATTAATCGCTTATTAATGATAATTTATATATACAACTAATAGATAGTAACAGTCTTTTAGTGAAAATTGGCAATTATCGATACATATGCATACATAACTCGCCTTGGCCACAATTGCTATTCGTTATATATATGGATCTGTATGAATATATATGTATGTTTGTTTATTTATCATTTTAGGCATTTATCGTTTAATTTACTTAATAGCTGTATGTTACCCATACGCACGTACATACTTACATAACATACATATACGCTAGTCCGCTTACATTCTTAATGTATACGCCTTGTGACTTATTTACACTTGTATGTTTCAATCATGTTTAAACAATTAGTTTGTGTATCGCCTTTATCGCCACTTATTAAAATTATATTTTGCTTTGTTTTTTTTTTGCCATGGTGAGTTGTAAATTGTTGTTAATAGTGATTGCTGCAACTGTTCATCAAATTTATGCTCACATTCTGTCATTTGAAACATATGCATATCGTGTTTGTTTAGAAGAAGATATTAGACAAATAACATACGCTTGTTTATAATTTTTTATCTTTTTAATTATTCAAAAAAGCAAAGTAGTCCCGCCTTTTTCTGTTGGCCGCCAAAATCGAAATATTTGCCTTCGAATTGTTATTGAAAACATATTAATTTAATTGTCGTATGTAAGTGACTAAAAAAGTAATTAATATATGGACACAGTGTACATTTTATTCTTGTTACAATGGTGTATAACATTGTTTAGTCAAGTTGCTAAAAAGGTTTGAAAGCATGGCCAGTATCAATGTCATATAATGCAAACTTTTTTGAGAAATACTGTCGAATTCTCTGAGCAAGCACTTTACTTCCATTTTTAAGATTTTCTTTTATATTTACGCTTCGCAACAAAACCTGTAAATTTAAAACAGAAAACGTAATAAGCTATTTTACATATGTATACTATATTGTTCCTCTTATTCATATGCTTTTTAAATGCTAAATTGCAGGCTTATATTTGTATTTATCGTTGTCTAAATATTATTTGTATTATTTAACCAATTATTTTTACTCTATATTTTTTTGCTTTTTCATCAATTTTTTTTTTTGCGTGCTTTGTTAAAGTTTATATAATTTACTTTACATAATACTCGAAAAAATATATATATGACAAAAATGTGGCACAGTTTATATTGTATTTTCATTATATTGATTATGTTTCTTGCTTAGCGTTACTATCGTAAAATTGTCTAATTATTTCATTTTTAGCTACTATATTTAGTTTTTTCAATTTCTTGAATTTATTTTATAACCTGTATCAAATTGAGAAGGTAGCGAGTGTACTGAAAGTTTGATATGAGATGTGAAGTAAATTGGTAAATGGCCAATGAGGGCAAAAGGCAAAAACTTGTGGAATCATCTAAATAGAATCGAATGAACGCAAACTTTTTATGGACTGTATGGCATTCTGTAGCTAGTTTCACCTTTACTTCATTTACTGACTGTGCATGTGTGTAGCTCATGTGCTTTTCCAAAAGTAATTTATGCGGTTTAGATATGGTATACGTAATCAATTGTGTGTTGTTGTGTTTTTAATTTGATTGGTTTTTATATAAATATGACAAAATATATATTTGTTGAAATTTATATTATTTTTTCATTTTATAATATTTTTTAATTGTTCCTTTATACCTGTTGCTTATGACAAATAAATTCGTTTAGAGTTTCGGTCAAGTCTATCATTAAGTGGTTTTACATTCATTTTTAAATATTTTGAATACATTGTTCTTATAATTCATTTGGTTTTAAAGATATGAGTTCATATATGCATATATATGTATATATATATATACATAAATAAAAGTATCTTGTTCTTTTTGTAAATTTATACTGTATACTATTTCATGACCTAATTAACTGCACTACTTAAAAAAATTAGGTTTGAATTTTTTCTAGTAATTTCCATATTTTTACACACAGTGATGTGTATAGCTAATTTACATTGTATACCTCTATATATTTATATATAACTGGGCTTCTCACATAACAATATTTCATTATTGAACTATCCGTGTATATCCTTTGGCAATAATATTTTGTAATTTGTATTTTGTATGTATTTAAAAATTTTGACAGATTATCAAATTTTGAATGCTGAATCCGCTACCAAGTATATTCAAGGCCAAATATATTTGCTTACATGATATTTGAAACGTATATGTATGAAAGTATAAGTTATGTGCACGCACTCAAGATGACTGTGACAACATTACATGGCTTGTCTAATGATATGTGAAAAGTTTTTAGCTATTACTTTTGGCGAGAAGCATAATGTATGTATTTGAAGTCCTATAAATGGGTCATTCATCTGAAATCTACATTCGGAAATTTTTTTCGTACTAAACATTCGAAATTTTTTTTGTTGGTTGATGAAAAATATTGGATACGAATTTTTTTGGTTTGAAAGCAGGACTGGTTATTTGTTCTAAGACTTATTATTAACAGCAGAAAAATGTTAATAAACGTTCGGTTGCACCGAAGCTAGAATATCCTTCTCACATAAGCAAGTTTCTATACAAGAACTTGATTTTTATCGGTCAGTTTGTTTGGTAGTTAAACAACAATAATGAAATAATTAAGAGAAATAAGGCTGAGTTGTCAGTCTTTGGCTGGATAAAAATCCGTGTCCATTTATCGCTTTTGAGTGTTTTGGATATTTCTTTTTAACATTATTATTACCAAAAATGTGGCTGCAATTTCTTTAATAATATAGATAGAATTTATTTTTAGTTGATTACTAAAAACTATTAACCCATTAATTGCATCTTGACTCGCTTAACCGCCTAATATTGCATGCATATTTGTAATATATAATATGTATACTTGTATACATTTAAGTATAATTAGCTTTCCAGCCTCATGAGTCCATAACTAAGCCACCGCTAGATAACAGAAAGTAAAGGATGTTTATGCAACTATAATTTGCATTCACATTAATGTTTTGAAGGCTTACTCGGAACTATACTTGCTTATTCTTGTAATACTCATATTCACAAACTATTAAAAGCAAATTATAACGAAACGAATAATACGTTTTTTATGATATACAACGAAACTACATTAAAATCAACGGTTTGCGGTGCGCCCTTCTGATGATACCGTTACGTAACGCTAATTGCTCCATTTTCATTGCCGGAAGCGGTTGTATTAACATTAAGAAGGGGTGTGTTGTCTGCAGCCAACACTGGCAGCGTCTTCGTCGTTACTGTTGTTGTACCTGGCATAGACGTCGTTGTCGCTACTGTTGTCTCTGAGGCATGGCATTTTAGCGCTGTCAGATTTCCGACGCTTTCTGTGCATGCCTTATCCTCAGCAATAGTTTCAATCGCTTCAATTATTGTTGGTGCAGCTGCTTCGTTAGCTATAACATTGCTTGTAGTATTACGTTGCATACTGTTGTTGGGTTTCACAACAGCAGCACTCAATATATTGGGTATGTGGACATTTGTTGCAGCCGCCGCCGCTGCCACGGACGCCAAGTGATGACTGAATTGTTGAAAATGTTGGTTGAACAATGGTGGATGTGCATGCGAATGGCGGTGGGATGCATGATGGTGCGTTGGTGGCGTTGGCTGTCCAGTAGATGTATGCAAATGGAATTGCTGCTGATAATGTTGCGGTACTGGCGGGAATAAACACGTCGTTGCTAACTGCTGTTGTTGAGGCGATGAAGCGGTTGAGGATATTCGTAAGGCTAGTTGTTTTGGCAGTTGTTGATTGTTATGATTATATTTCTTTGCTGCGATCCCGTTAGTATTGCTACTGGATGCTGTTGATATATTATCAAAACATGATGAATTGCTGTTTTTGTCAGCCGTTGCAAAGATATTCTTAAAATTATTGTTAGTAGTTGTCACAATATTTTTATTGGTATTGCTTGTACTTTCACTGCATTTCGTCAGCTGATTAATGCTGAGCGGGTTGTTGATATCATGTGGATTAGCGCCTATAGGGTTTCGTTGAGCAGGAGCAACTGCCTTTTCGAAAGTATCGCCAACAGGTGAAGACGGCGCAGACGACGAAACGCTCGATTTTGCCACCGCGGCTGGTAAAGGTTTGACTGTGTCGCTGACTAACGGTGTCGACGTAACTGCCATTGAATTATTTTCACAAGCACTGTTATTGCCGGTGTTATTGGTAAAAGACGGATCGCTATTGTTATTGAAGGAAATAAAACCATTTAAATCGTCGTTGGCTCTATTGCCCACGGTGTTGGTGGTTGTAGTATTGGATGCAGTGCCGGATGATATTTTATTGGCATTTGATAGAATATGTTCTATGGAAATTATAGCTCCTGCGCTTGATTCTAGGCCGCTTGGTGGAAAGCAATTGTTATTCAGCAATAGGCCGGAAGGACTAGGATTCAGAAGTGAACGCATAGTGCGTTCTGTGAAGGCGGCCGTGGTTGTCACACCAGACGCTGATGATGAGGTATTTATTAGAGTGTTGCTGCTGCCAATACATATGCCACTGGAGCTCTTATTTGACAGAGATGGAGATATAATTGTGCTTCTCCCGACACCAATGCTACCACTACAGATAAACGATCTTCCGGCATGCTCGTAAATACCGTTGTGTGAGGATGTAGTATGCGGATGCGGCTGGTGTTGCTGCAGAAGGTGCTGATGTTGACTTAAATGAATTTGATGTTGGCTCGACTGTTGCATACGAATTTGTTGAGCTGCCGAATCGATACCGCTGTTCGGTTGTTGTAGTTGCTGCTGACTTTGCACATTCTGATCTTGTTGATTGTCAGTAAGTCCAAATGGCAGACCGATCGTTGAGGGCGTTGCAGGACTAGGGAGCAGATTTAATGGGCTAGCCATACTGGTAGACGGGCTCTGAAGACTAGACAAACCGCTTTGGCAGCCCGGACTAGATAGCGAATGATTCAGTGATCCGGTATCATCGTCAGGTGTTTTGTTGTTGTCATCAATACTGCCTGGACTACCCAGATTTTCATCACTAGCATTGTCATCTAGATCGTCTAAGTCCTGAAAGCTATCATCTTTGGTGCCACTGATACCGGCACTACCTCTCAATCCTTCCATATAGCGTATGCATTTCTTTTTACGTCTGAGCATAAGAATGAAAATGATACGTATACACCCATAAAGAAAGAGAAAAAGTAAATAATTAATAACTGGAAATTATTAGAGACACACATACCAATGCAAATTTACACATTAACTAAACTTTTACATTTGGAACTATTTTCTTAATCTTCGTGCTTTTTTATGGCTTCTTATTTAGACTTAAATGTTAGAGATGTAATATTCCTTTGCAAAGGTTTGTGCTTTTAATGAGGATTAATTGTAAAATGTATGCATATTTATAAATGTATACACACACATACATACATACATTTGTATATTATAGACATTTAAAAAGTGAAATATGCGTATAAATAATTAATAAAACGAAATCTTTTAGGTCAATGTTCTGTCTAAAGACATAAGTAAAAAAAGCTCCAAATACGCGTGCATCATGCGACATTTATAAGGGTGTATATTTAAAACCAATCAATTCACATAGAATGTTATGAATTACTTTAAAATCAATAAAAGAAAAAGCCAAAATTCTCTAAATACTATTTTTAAAATGCTTAAAATTGCGAAGCGAGGGTAAAGCAACATTGCAACATTGGAAAATATTTTGAATTTCAACGATAATGTAAAAAATGCCATTAATTTATGAAACGTATATATTACAGCTCCATTGATTAACATATGAAATTGTCATTTAAGAAACAGAAAATACTAAACGCACCATGTATACCTGTAGTCTATGGTCAACTAGCGTTGGATTGATTTTTTACTATTTTTAATCTATATCGTTAACGGCACTGTACAAGGCTAGCTGTCCAAAGAGAGAAAGTATCAATATTTTTGTATGAATAATGTTTCCAACTTCTTGTTGGGTTAAATTAGGTTATCGTAATATGGACCTCACTTGGACAGCTTTCAAAACCATTGTGATATTAAAACTTTATCATATCATTTGATAAAGCTCTTTGAGCCTATTACAAATTTGTTGAGATGGCTACTGTCAATTCCTGCTATGTCTCCTAGTTCTCTGGAGGTAAGATTGTCGGGATGTTTCAATTTCATTGTGGTAAAGGTTTGTCAATGGAGGAGAAAGCGCGTACATGTCTTGTTACATTTAAGAAAATGTAGCCGCTGAGCATTTCATCGTTAATACAATGTATTCCACAATAATTGAATTGATTGTATAAGAAGTTGTTATTAAATAATGTCATCAGTACCGCATGAATTTTCTTACCTCAATTTTGCTTCAATAAAGAGTCTTCAATGCGCAATTACTCTGCTCAATCGAAATGTAATCCAAGAAATTAACACAATTATAATATGGCACTCAACATCGTCGAATGTAGAAAGAAGTTTGTTTGACAATCTGAATTTGTTTATTCATTTAACCACCAGAAAAAGAGTGGTAAAAAAATAATTGGAAAAGGTCTTAAAATTTAAGATATTATGTTTTAGGTGCTATTATATTATCCAACTCGTTGAAGTTAGCGCTATAAATATATGTACATATGAACTACGATACGAGCCCAGCATATTTATTTTCCTAAAGCCATAAATATATTCCCGTCTTATACCACAAATAGGACATAAAGATCCACATAAATCTTCTTAATCAGGGGAAATATAGTAAAATAGTGCGATGAGTTTTATTAAAAGTAAGGGCACTGGTTTTGGGAAATTTTAACTTTTTGCCTTACAAATAAGTTGTTTATTTAACTAAGTCTGTCGATTAGTTGAGAAAATGTGCAAAAACAAGGTGAATTAAAAACAAAAACATATATTTACCTACAAAAAATATTGACAATGTAAAATAATACCAGCATTGTATTTTCTAATGATAAGAAAATATATACAATGTGTTGTAATGATCTCGCACTGATTAGAGGTAAGGAGGCTGGTACTACCAATTTCCTGGCATAGGAGGTACTAGGACAAGCTTTTAGCAAAGATAAATGAAAGTTATCAAGCAACTGAGCTCTATCATGAATAATTTTTGGTATGCGCAGGAAGAAGATTGAATACCTGCAGATTTTTAATTCATACACAGATGGTATACGTCGGTAGTATATTTAGGGTTATTCCTATTTCAACGTTTGTAATATGCATACATTGTAGCATAACAATCCTTGTATAATCAATGATTTGATTTGCAATTATATGCGTAAAGTAATCGACAATGAAGTATTAGTAATCATGCACTTGTAACAAATTCAACATAACAATTATAATAACCAAAATTCTTAAATTTATAACAACATCCAAACAACAATTGCGTATATATTGAAAAAAAAAATGACAAAATTAATGCATAAAATAAAGTCTGTCCTTTTGATGAGATAATTAATCCATACTTGTATGTGTTTGTATGTATTTGTATGTACATAAATATGTACATGTATTGGAAAGCGTTGCGCCAACGCGAAGTTTTCTTGTATGTATTTTCCGTTCTATTGTAAACACCGTAAAATATACGAAATTCCACTCATAAAAAATATGTTTAATTAAATAACATTTTAAATATTATTAAAAAAAAATTATATTAACAACATACAACAATATCAATATATTTGTTAACATCAAAGGAACTACGTAAGCATAGGTTTTATTGTATTCTCAGAACAAATATTTTTAATAAATACATATGATCATATTATAGATGTAGATACCTGATTACTCTGTGGGCTAGTGACATACCTATTTATGATATCTATTTAGTTATAATATGTTATTTTCTCAGGTGATTTTGATCTGCAAAGATCAAATAGAGATATATACAAAAAGAGTAAGGAATAATAACAAAGATCTACGAAAACATTTTTTGGAGCCCTTAATTCTATTTTATAATATAATTTGGTTAATTAGTCTACGAAATGTCGTGCGAAACTGTCAAAATCTTGAAACTAGATTCAGGTTTCTTATCGATCGATAATAGTGAATGACATAATTATAATGAATTATTATTATTTTTTTTATTTAGTAATATCGACACGCCATCGTTAAGAAGCTATTGTATAAATAGTCCAAAAAAATTTGTTATATTTGTCGTAAATATGTAGGTCAAAAAGTTGGAATCCACTAACAGATTCATTAAAAAAACGCACCCTGATCAAAGCTATAATACGCTTCACAAATAAAAGAGTTTCCATACAAGAGTTTTATTTTGATCGGTCTGTTTGTATGGCAGCTATAAACAATAGTGGACGGTAGCCTTGCGACCAAGCTTCTTTGACGGGTTCAAAATTTCAGAGCGAAATCTCAAAACCTGAAAGACTAGTTCGTATATATACAGAGTTGTGGACAGACAGACGAACATAGCAGAGTTAGTTCAAAACATTTTAAGTAACTTTATAAAGAAGAGTTAACTACCTGGGCCATATTTTTCATTGCATTGGAGCTCGAGGAGCGTATAGCTATACTCAGATCCCTGTGATGTTCTGTAGAGATCGATTGGAGTGAATCTAGAAAGGTCTTTAATTTAAAGATGCCTGTAATCTTTAAAATAATGTATATGAATTGAATGTTTTGATTGAAATGTATTTACATTTTTTTTATTTTTTTATGTAGCACTTAAAATCAAAAGTTTAGACATTAACTTTACATTACGTCATTTATAAGTAGGTTTGTATATGATGAGAATCTTATCTAGTTAAATAAAAAATGGCAAATAAATAAAAGGCTATCAGCAATATAGGCGCGTGTAGAGACGAAAAAAATTTATATTATTATCCGATTCACTAAGGGTTGGAGAGAAATTAATCTAACAACCTATATGAGTTGTACAAAAAACAGGCAACATTTGTGGTGCAATCCTGCGCTGGCATGTCCTCTGACCCATGCATGGTGGTTAAAAAAGTTTTAGTAATTAATACCTTAATTCTGTTTTGTATGATTAATTATTTTTTTATTTTTGAGAATAATTTCTGTTTTGAGCCATTCAGAATAGTAAAACTGGCCTAAATACACAGAACAAATCTTGGTAGCCTTGGAGATGCCACTTTAATGATAGCTTTGTTGATGATTTTATACGTAATTGTTCTGACAAGAAAGCAGCACGCCGAGAGAGTGAGCAGAGAAGTGGCGAATCGAAAACAGCTAATATTACAGGGCATCTCGACAGACAACTTACATTGCTAACAATCTGTTAAATACATTGCCATTGAGGCTGGCTTGTGTGGGCATTTGATATCATGAAATAATCATTCATGCCGTCGGGTATGTAGGTTCGAGCTGATATAGCTAATGCTTTGAGCTTTTGAATCCTTTCAAAATTTAATGAGGGTGATAAAATTTATATGGAAAATGAAAAAAAGAAGTGTACTTTTTTTTTTATTTCTTGAAAAAAAATTTAGTATTTAAAAACGAAGATAGTTGTTACACAATGTTTATTTACTAATTAATTAATAAATTTAATATATGAATTGATATTTATGTATGTTAACAAATACCTTTATACTTTAATGATTGAAAAAATATATTTTAAGCAATTAGGTATCTTAAATTGGCTGTCGAGATGCTCTTTCAATTAAAAGCTGTTCTCCCTTGCTGGTATGGATAATAAATTAGTCGCTTTATGGTATATTGTCTTGATTGGAAACATTTTATTTGAATATTCAAATTTTATACATTAGCTACCTAAAGAAACTTACTACTTATAAGTGTGTTCGAATTAGTAGACACAATATCATCATGTACAAATGCATAAATTATATATATACATAATATATTCAAATGTGAAGTTCAAAAGTAATGCCATTTAAGATACTTGTATTTCTATAGCCCGTTATTAAAGTTGAAAGTACACTATCGCATACATATGTTATTGCCAGTGCACTTCATGCAATTATATAATTCACTCATAAGTGATAAGAAAAATATATATACGAGGATGAAATGAACAGCTGTAATTTTTTTTAGATACGTACAATTGTAGAGAAGTTGGACACAAACAGAACACAAATAACACAATAAACATGCCTTTCAACGGTTATTATAATGAGGGCCAAAAATGCACATGGCACTATTATCAACAATAGCACAACTATGAACTCCGCATATATGATTACATTAGGGTGTCCGTTATTTTCAGTTGATAATTTCTGCACACGCCCTCTGAAGCTTTAGTTTTTGCTCTAAAAATACGGATACACATAAACCAGTTCTTCATTTTCAATTTAAACCTAGCATAAATAATGTTTCTATCCCATGTATATCGCATCATGGCATTTTTTCGTATTTTGAGTTAACCAAATAAATCTGGTACAGAAAATAACAGTTATTGCGTAATTCTTTACTAAAAAAAATTATTATGAAGGAAGGGTCGGTTATATCGGTAGTAGTAGAAATTTTTTGTTTTTTTTAGGAGTACACATATATGACAAAAACTTTTAAAAAGTGATTTTTATTATTTTCCTCACAAATTAATCTTTATATTTTAATATTAAGTTTTACTTACAAATCAAAATATAGCGATTATTTCGTGAGGAAAAATTATAAATAGAAAAATAATTATCATACTTGTTACAGTCCCCGCAATAAATTTATCACTCTGAAAAAGCTTTCCTCTAAAAGTTAAAGTTACACATCAAATGCCCTGAACATCCATACTAATGATATAGTGCTGTGATCAAATTGAAAGGGGAATTTCGTCCATTTCATCCCCTTCAAAGTAATCGCCTCCCGCTGAACTACACTTATGCCTACGAATTTTCCAGTCATCATAGCATTTGGAAAAACTCTCCGTCGTGATGACCATCAGAATCTTCTTCGATTCAGCTTTCATATCCTCAATTCAGTCAAAACGGTGTCCTCGGAGTGGTCATGTGAATTTGTTGAATAGCCAGAAGTTACACGAAGGTAAATCAGGCGAATGCAGTGGTTGCGGCACGATATTAGTTGAAAATGTGTCGAAATGATCACGAATAACCAATGCAGTATGAGATGGTGCATTATCGCACTTCTTTGTTCAATAAATTCAGACATATGTAGTTAAAATCGAAGAATTCAATTTCAGAGCCTTACTAAACGGCGCGTATTACAAATACTAATGAATATTTTGACGTGGAATTAAGCATAGATATCACTAACAATACTACCAACTTACAGAGAAAAAAAATTGCCGATTCGAAAAACACGCGGAGTATAAATAAATAAATTCACCTTTCAATTTGATCACAGTAGTATACATTTAGTATTGCTCATACGAATATGGTACATTTGAGGCATAACTTCATTATTATTATAATATTATCACTTTATTTTAAGTTGTAGTTTTATTTGCTTAGAAGATAAAAAAAATAAATATTGTAAAATGTATGGAAAAGTAAAAATTATACTCAATACAAAGAGCTTGGATCCTTATGTTTAGGACAAAGGCGTTTGAAAAAAAATCAACTTTGGAAATAACGGTCACCTTAATCCTCATATGCATGTACATTAGTACATAGCCATAAGTATTGCTTCAGTCGATACATATATTGTAAAATTTAAAAAATCAAATTAATATTCTTTGTATTTCTAACGGTACTTAGGATAGCTAAGGTTTATAAACATTTACATTTAAATGTTTACAAAAAAACGCAATTCAACAGAAACGCAAACGTAAATAAAAACAATAAAAATTGCAAATATTAACGAGAAGCGAACAAAGAAAACAATATTGAAAAACACATATGCTCACAAACGGAACGAAGCATTTATAAAAAGTTTACTCATACGGGCATTAAAGTGGTTCGGTAGATATGGTTGCTGTTGTTATGTTTGTAGTTGTTCGGTGATGTATGGATGTATCTAAAATAAAGTTGTTATCCACATTGGTTCTACTCGTGAAATATGCTAGACCTTTATCCTTACAAAGATGTCAGTAGGCAACATTAAAAGTGTCTGGCTGGTCTAGCTATGAGCAACTGTAGCGTTTTCGATGTTGATTATTTCTGTTTTCATTCATATTCCGTGGCTCGTATTTACATTTCTCTTTGAACTTTAACTAATTCAATAAGCATTTCCTTGAAAAAATAAGTGCGATTATTGTGTGCGTTTACTTTTGCATTGTGACATTTTTTGTTTCGTAAACAGCTGTTCATTAGGCTCATCTAGCTTAATCAATTTGTTGTACTATGGTATATTTTATGTTTTAAACTATTTAACTATATACAAATGTATATACATATGTAATATCTCAAG
The DNA here is from genome assembly GCF_024586455.1 of Bactrocera neohumeralis. NCBI lineage: Eukaryota > Metazoa > Arthropoda > Insecta > Diptera > Tephritidae > Bactrocera > Bactrocera neohumeralis. The sequence goes on from NW_026089624.1 coordinate 18,407,752, forward strand.
TTAATAATGTCACAACTACACACTGCCGCCGTTATGCATTGTTATCGATATCCTTATACATACAAATGTATGTAATATACATTAACAATATTTGACACGTCTACAAATACTCTTCGGGATTTCAATATTAGCAATGGGTGCATATGCATATGGTTTATATTAGTATGAATGTATATACTATGTTTAACTATGGTTTGAGTTCTTTTAAGCGTCTCTCTTTAACTCAGCAAACGCTAAATCGTTCAGCATCATCTAAATTAGTTGTACTTATAAGTTTACATAAGTTGGCGGCGCCTGTGGTGACGGTTGCTGTTGTCCACTGCTTCCAGCCCCACTACTACCATTAGTACTTGTCGCTGTTGTAGCCGCTGACATCATATTGTTGATAGCGGATGTGGGTTGTAGCATGTTTGCGGTATTCAAGTTGTTATTATTTGTTTGGGAGGCTTGATTGTTATTGACTTGACCAGCAGCTGCTGCAGCTGCAGCAACAGCAGCTTGATTCAGTAGTTGGGCTGCGGCGGCATTTATGGAACCATGTCCACTCGCAGCAATAATACCACCATTCGCGCTAACTCCTCCGCCACTAGGAGACGCTATTAAATTGCTGTTTCCACTGCTACTGCCATTGGCGCAAGAAGTCACTGCTGAATTGAGCATTTGCAGATGATTTGAAGAGGACGTCGAAGAGGACGACGATGAGGAGGATGATAAATTGGGCATAATAATTGTACTTCCAATACCAGAGACGACTGGTGTCAATATGCCGGTAGTAAGTCCGCGGTTACCAACACTTACGCCACTTACTCCAACACCTATGGCTGGATTTGACATTGTGCTTAAATTGGGGCTACCGATATATTCATAGAAAGATGTCAGGATGCATTTATATTTTTATGGTTGCGTGTATTTTCGTTAAAAATTATTTTGTTATTATCATCATTAGTTTAATTATTGTAATTATCCAAAATAATTTCGAGTTGTGCAAGCGTAAGGAAACAAAGAAGAAGATATTGGATTTGTCTTGATAAATGTTTCTATATTCTATTAAAGTTACAGATATTAGTACATAAAGATAATATACTATATGTATTCGAAATACGAATTTGAAAAAAACCAACACAGACAAACACATTCATTCACACCCGTATCAGTTAGTAATAATGGTGATGGTATAAATGTTCAATATGTAATAAAAGAAGACGACGCAGAAAAAACATTATTTAAATGTGTACGACGGCAAAGGGAGCGCAAAAGAAAATATATTTTATGGATTCTGGACAACATGGTATGTATTTAATACTAATAATTTAAAGATTAATGTATTATTTGGTTCTTTTTCGATAAAACAATGAGTCATCAAAAAAACTAAACAATTTTTTTTAATTTTTTAGAAATTAGTGTTTTTGTTATAGTGTCGGGGGAGGTCGAGCTATAAATTATTTTTTTTTTTACTAAACTACAAGGTTTCTATAAGCTTAAACATTTTCCCCATCTTTCGCCCCCTTTAAAAAAAGCGCGTTTAATTGGTTGGTTTTTTGCATAAAATGAGTACTGCTTTATTTATTTTTTTTAATTAAATACTGAAAACCTGCTAAATTATTCTAGACGGGTGGTATATAGGTGGATAAGGTGGCTCTTTTGGAGCCGGTGTGAAAATTGGACAATGGGCGTGGCACCGCCCACTTTTTGGTGAAATCCCATATCTCGGGACCCGTCAGACCAATTTCGACTAAATTTAGTATTTGATTTTATTTTAATATTTCTATGTCACAGTGGGAAAATGAGCGACATCGGACTACAATCACAACTACTTCCCATATAACACAACTTTAAATTCCATTTGATTCTTTCACTTTCCAATACACAAACTACGAAGTAACTGATAAAACAATAAGATTTTGCTGTAATAATTCCCTTAAACTATGCCACATTTCTACCAAAAATTGTTCAAATCCAACCAAAAATGTTCAAGCCCATAGGTACCGAAAATGTTGCACCCCTGTATCTTTAGTTGACTTTTGATGGAAAATATCGGTCACTATGTGAAATATGCAATAGAAAATTAGCCCTTCCTTACTCGTTTTATTTTAATAAATTGCATTACTATATTCAATCGTGCATTTTTATTCATTTTCATTCATAAAATCACTTTAAATAATTAAAGACCAAATGCTCCTATGTGCGCCGTAGAAGAACTGGTTGGTCCTATAAACGGGAGAAAATTAATTGGTGTCATTCTGGAGAGCGAAAAAAATGGGGATTATGCAGAGATCCGCAGCAATTTTGGTACGCCGATAAGAGCGGGACCAGAAGAAGATACGCATATGTATAGTAAACCTCTCAATGAGAAAAACGGAACGCCACTCTGAAGTAATGCAAACCAGGGCGGGCGACAGTTCCTCAGAGAAGGGGGGTGGGAGAAGGGCGCTATTTTAGTGACCTGCAAATGGCATTTAAAGCCTCCTTACCCGTAAAAAAAATTCATGAAATTATTATGACTAAAGGATTTGTATATAATTCCCTTCTTGTTTAAAACAAAATACGTTTGTTATATAAAAAATATAATATTATTACACATAAAGTAATAATAAAAATCAAAGCCAAGCATTTGTGTTAAATCGCTTTAGAGTACGAAATGGTTTCATATTTAGTTCGAAGACTTAATTATGTAACATAAAGTGGTGATGTAAAAAGTAGTAAATTTAAAACCACCTGTATTTAAAATAGCAGTTGCTAGGCAAATGTTTAACAATATATGTATATATACAGGGTTTGTCCGGAAAGTAATAGGACTGAGTCGATTTAAAAATATTTATTGAACCAATCGTTACAATTCTCAAAACACTTAGGCTCTTTCTGCGTCGATGCAGCGCTGCCAGCGCGATTTCTAAGCATTGAAGGCGTCACGGAAAGAATTCTCCGGAATAGCCCTGAGAGCCGATATGCATGCTGCTTGGATCCCCTCAGTCGCCTCAAAATGCCTCTTCATCTCGGGATCATACTCAAATACATGACTCGTCACTTGTGATTACGTTATTCAAAAAATGGGGGTCACTTTCACACATGTTCAAGTTTTCTTGGAACACTTTCACTCGCCGCAATTTCTGATCGTCAGTGAGCACTTTTGGGACTATCTTCGCGCACACCTTGCGCATGTTTAAGTGCTCACAATGCCATTCACTACGGATTTTGATAAATTTAACATCTGAGCAATTAAACAAATACTTTGTAGATGGTCAGAGTTCCAAACTTTGCACACACGAGTCACATTGTCGGTCTTTGTCGAAGTCGCAGGTCTCCCAGCACGGTCTTCATCAGCGACCTCTTCCGGGCCCTCCAAAAAGGCCTGGTGCCACCGAAACACACCACTTCTTGCTAAAGAAACATCTGGGTAAGCCTGCTTGATATACCAAACGTCTCTGTCGCAAATTTACCGAGTTTTACCCAGAATTTAATCCGTACCTCTGCTCTAACGAACGCTGCATTTTCGGCTTGTACCACTCACAGAAACACGTGGCTAGAAAATGTTTGTCCTGATTCTCCAGGTGCTCGGAGACAACTGACCAGCCGCTCGTTCGTTAGCTACGAACGCCGTCTGCCGAATCCAGTCGGTGCGCGCACGCTCTGAAGTACAGTCGCGGGGGAAGAAAATCAGTCCTATAACTTTCCAGACAAACTCTGTATAATACATTTTAGCCAGTAGCCGGCTTTTGGTTATTATCTATTACTACCATACCTTAATATAATGTACAGAAATGCTCAAATCAGACAACTGCTCAAAACCTACAGAATTTTAGAGTTTAAATCAGCTATGCCTACACCTTGAGTTCGTGAGCGAAATGGGTTTTATGCTTTCTCATGTATGTAACATATCGTATAGCTGTCGTTGATCAGACTTCACGCGAGCATCAATCATAGCCATATATGTATATCGATTTTTATATCCTAAGTTTTAAGATATCATCACTTCTTTTTCTCAACAAAAAGCTGGTAATTTGTCGGAACCGCTAATATCGGGCCACTATAGCATATAGCTGCCATTCAAACTAAACGATTGAGATCAAGTTCTAGTAAGGAAGGGTTATTTTCTAAAACAACGGTACAATCTGTAAAGAAATTTTTCACTATAGCATGTTGCTTCCATACAAACTGACCGATCAAAATCAAGTTTTTTTATATGAACTTTTTATTTATGAAGAGTTCAGCGCAACCAAGTTTATAAGTTTGAAATGCGAATTGTTTAAAACATAAATTACGGACGAGCAATTTACATATATTTGCTTTCCTACCATTTTCACGTTCGAATATACATACGAGTATATACATATGTACATAAATCATTTGGCTCTTACTTTATAAAAATTAACATGTCCGTTTATACGGCATAGTAGTTATGTGCATATTTATGTATTTATCTTATTTTTTATTACTAACGTTTAGTACTTAATAATTGAACAAGAAATTGTTGTTCTTTATATATTTTATAGAAACGTATTTTTAAAATAATATTCACTCATATTTTTTTTTTGTGTGAAATATTTTGCAAAATTTTCAATATCTAATATAATTGCATTTAAGTGTTACAATTTTATAAGGTACACAGAAACCTGAATGCAAATAAACTGTTTTTGGAGATTTTCATTTATACATGATATCATATGATAATACTCTTATTCTTGTCTCTTATATTACAATAGAAAATATTTGAGATCGTACGTAAGGTGAAATCAATTCAAATACGCCGATTTTGTCATGTAAGTTGTTTTATACCTATAACTACAGAAACAATAGGTCTCTTCATAAATGGAGGATATATTTGAATATATGTATACTATTTATATTAATATAGGATATATTTGATTTTGTATCTAAACCAAATATTATTTTTCTGTTTTGAGCTTTTTGAATTTGAAGGGCCAGTTCCAGCTACATACATATGTATGTATGTATATGGAAAGACAACGACACAAGTTTGTAATTCCTTCATAACATATTTATCATTAATGAGACTACGATGCATGATATAAAATATTCGTAACTCGTGAAAGCTGATAACTTGGATCGATGTAAGCTAAAAACTTTTTCGGCTTGCCCGTCAAACAATGTGTCCGCTAACGCTTATTTGGTATCTTAGAAAATTTATTATGATAAATACTTTGAAATATATTTATATATTAAATTTTAAATCAACTAGTGTGTATAATACACTTTGTTAAACCGTAGCAACAAACACCGTCTTCGATTCGTTATATTCTATGACTGTTTATTCGATGTGTTCAAGGCGGTTATTTTAATTTTTTAATCATTGGAAACTTTACCGTATGTTTGTTAAACCATTATGTGGTTAAGTTCTGTTATTAATTATGTAACAAAACACTGCAACATTAATTTTGCCATTTATAGAGTTTATTGTCTGGATAAAGTGTTTGTACTAAATTGTTGTTTGTTTGTTTAACTCAAATGAAACCAAAAATATAAAATGAAGGTGTAGATGACTACATTGTGCATGATAATTGGAAGTTCTTATAGGTGGTAAAATGTTAGTGATGGTACTATGTGTGTATGTATACACATTTATAAGTGTATTATCTTTTAAAGCTAAACTAGATTAAAATACAGAGCGTTCGGTTGCATAAAGTGAGTTCTCTAAATATTATCCAGCAAACGCATCAGCATTCAAGCTCATATGTCAAATTAATAAAAGTGAACTCAACCGTCTCAATTTCTTAAAAATATATATGAAGTAACCGCCTTTCCCCACTCAATGGTGTTTATTTATTATTAAATTAAAATTGTATCGAAACAATCTCTGCAGTTTCCTATCCATATTATTAGGCTAATTTTTCACTCGTTTTAATTGGAAAGGGTACAAACTTGTTCAACATTATCCACATTATTAGCTCAGGTTTGAACAGCAAAGGGGAAAGTTCTTTCTTAATATTTATTAGCAACATACGCTAAAATTTAGCAACAACAAGTAAGGAGAGGCTATGTTCGGGTGTAAGCCAACATTTTATATTCTTGCAACTTGCAAAGTTCAAAGCCGGCGAAATACTTATGCATAGGTGTTTGCAAAACTTTGTATTAAACCTGCACATTGGCCGATATATGTCATTAAAAATATACTGGAATTTCAAAAATCTTTATAATTAATCATTATAATTATAACTAAGCAAAAGCACATGCAAATGAAGGCAAAGCGTATGTACTAACGCATGAAATAAGTGTGTATGCACGCGAAATTGGGCGTGATACTTTTTCAAGTACTCGGTCAGTGATCCAATACGTATGTATATTTTAATGTATAGTACATACATATATATTTATAGGCAAGCATTTAAGTAGAAATAAAAACTTTACTGAATTGTAAAAAAATATAATATAAACTCAATACAAGCAATTGTGTTCTATTCAGTTAGTGGGTTTGGGATTTAGAGTTCGTCGCTAAGTATTTATGTATTACATTGAAAGTGTTGTTGTTTAAATATATAAATATATAAGTTATAATAATTATAATAATTATATATATTTATGTATATATATTTAGCATATACATACATATTTGTACATGAAGTATAAGTAAGAATGATAGAAGTACAGATTGCGACAATTTCGTATGGTTACTTTGGCAAGATCAAAATGTTTGCATATATTTACGTTTGGGTATTCTGAAAAACTTTCACGGTGCTTTATACTATTAGTAAGAACAAATGCTTATACACCATGGTTCAAATTAATATAATCGTCGTTGAAATCAGATAAAAGATTGATTAATAACAGGATTTTTGAAAATCCGGATGACTTTACTCCATCTGATTGGCGATGATATGTTAGGATGTTACGCATCTTTATAAAACCCAGCGACGATTTAATTAGTATGTATGTACATGTTAATGGCATGTGGTATTGGCTAAAATAGATCGATGATAGAGGATTTATCATTTCTCAACATTTTCCAATATTGTCAACACTTGAAGGTATTTAGCCAGATGTGATCCTGGCAGTGAACGAGGGCAAAACGAAATATCTCCTGTCATCAAACAAACAGTCGTCGCACTCGCGACTTGGCACTCACGTCACTGTAGACAGTCATAACTTTGAAGTTGTAGATAATTTCGTCTATCTTGGAACCAGCGTAATCACCACCAACAATGTCAGCCCGGAAATCCAACGTAGGATTGCTCTTGCCAACAGGTGCTACTTCGGGCTGAGTAGACAATTGAAAAGTAAAGTCCTCTCTCGACGAACAAAAGCTAAACTCTATAAGTCACTCATAATTCCCGTCCTGCTTTATGGTGCAGAGGCTTGGGCGATGACAGCAACCGATGAGTCGACGTTACGAGTTTTCGAGAGAAAAATTCTGCGAAAGATTTATGGTTCTTTGCGCATTGGCCACGGCGAATATCGCATTCGATGGAACGATGAGCTGTACGAGATATACGACGACATTGACATAGTTCAGCGAATTAAAAGACAGCGGCTACGCTGGCTAGGTCATGTTGTCCGGATGGATGAAAACACTCGAGCTCTGAAAGTATTCGACGCAGTACCCGCCGGGGGAAGCAGAGGAAGAGGAAGACCTCCACTCCGTTGGAAGGACCAAGTGGAGAAGGACCTGGCTTCGCTTGCAATATCCAATTGACGCCACGTAGCGAAAAGAAGAAACGACTGGCGCGCTGTTGTTAACTCGGCTATAATCGCGTAAGCGGTGTCTACGCCAATTAAGAAGAAGAAGAAGATCCTTTCAAAGGGAATAAAATATTTGGTTTCACCCGAACTTAGCTTTTCCATACTAGTTTTTTAATATAATCTTACATATGAGTATACTCACGAGGTTTTAATTACTTCTTCCATAACCATGATAGCTTCAATCGGCACAAATCTTTGAAAAATTATTGATAGATGGGTTTTGCCATTTCACGTCTAAATACTGCTGCTGGTCGGTTATATACCGTATATTTCGTTCAATAAGGGAGTTAGGGATAAGGCAGTGAAATTCTTTCTGACAAAATTGGGCATCAGAGATCAAATATCTTTCACTTTCGAATCAAAACCCAGAATTTTCAAGAACGAAAAATTTGTCCCGAAGACGAGACAAAAAGAGCAAGATCAGAACCAAAAAATCACCCAATATACGTTATCATCTATTTTTTGCTTTATGTTATCATAAAGTTTGACAAATAGCTGCACATCTTCGACTGCTGATTGTGTATCAGTTGTTGATTATTACTGATCTCATTTATGTAATGTTCGATCGAACTATTAACGAATTGAGGATTAATACCTTTTTGTCGACTCACACCAGAAAAGTAGCGAACATTCATCTGTATTTTTACAATCTCGAATCTTGTTGATATAGAGTGTAACAGTTTAGTTCACCTAACAATAATTTGTAACTGCTTTAAAATATATAATTTTAACTCCAAAGGTTGTCAAAACCATAAGCTTTTAAAGATGTGCCTATTACTGACTTTTTATCGAAAACGCCAGTAAATAATTGGATGTACTTTTAAGATGCGGATGAATTTTATTTTTCTAATAGCAATGTGTAAAACACCCAATGAAAAAGAAAAACGACCATTTCAAAAAAGGACTACGATATTAGGACATGCACTTGGAAGGTAAGGGACCGGACCTTCCAAGTGCATGTCCTAATATCGTAGTCCTTATTTCGTTTGAAATGGTCGTCATCAAAAGGGGGGTCACTCATCCGAGGCTTGTTGCGTCTTTTCATTGGGGTGTTTTTTACACATTGCTATTAGAAAAATAAAATTCATCCGCATCTTAAAAGTGACTGGTTGATGTCCTCGTCAAAATAAAGGCTGACATCACCGCCGTCCAAGAAATGCGATGGACGGGCCAATCAATGAGACGAGTAGGTCCTTATGACATTTACTACAGTGGCCATATAAAAGAGCGCAAGTTTGGTGTGGGATTCGTGGTCGGAAAGAGACTACGTCGCCGAGTACTATCATTCACTCCGGTGGATAACGTTTAGCCACTATTTGCGCCCACGCCCCGATGGAAGAGAAAGACGATGTGACCAAAGATTCCTTCTATCACGGTATCTTTAGCACTATGGTCGGTAAATTCAGCCTCCACGACGAAACATCCCCGAGGTCCTAACATCGACTCGGACCACTATCTCGTTGCAGCCAAGATTCGCACCCGCCTCTGTGCAGCAAAAAACGCACGCCAACAAACACAAGGAAGGTTCGACCTCGAAAAGCTGCAATCACAACAGACAGCCGAACGATTTTCTACTCGGCTTGCACTCCTGCTCTCTGAGAGCACTCGTCAACAACTCGGTATAAGGGAACTGTGGGACGGCATTTCAAACTCCTTACGTACAGCTGCAACCGAAACCATTGGTTTTCGAAAAATGTAAATGAACAGCTGGTACGACGAGGAGTACCGTGTCGCAGCGGAAAGAAAACAGGCTGCCTACCTCGCAACGTTACGATCGACCACAACACGTGGGGGATGGGATAGATACCGAGAGTTGAAGAGGGAAGCGGGTCGCATTTGCAGACAGAAAAAGAAAGAGGCTGAAATGCGTGATTATGAAGAGCTCGATAAGCTGGCCGACAAGGGTAATGCTCGAAAATTCTAAGATAAGATGCGGCGGCTAACTGAAGGTTTCAATACCGATGCGTACTCTTGTAGAACCCCCAATGGTGATCTAGTGACCGATGCCCATAGCATACTTAAATTATGGAGGCAACACTTCTCCAGCCTGCTGAATGGCAGTGAACGTACAACGCCAGGAGAAGGCGAACCCGATTTCCCAATCGATGACGATGGAGCAGACGTTCCATTGCCCGACCATGAAGAAGTTCGAATAGCAATTACCCGTCTGAAGAACAACAAAGCAGCGGTGCCGATGGATTGCCGGTCGAGCTATTCAAACACAGCGGCGAAGAACTGATAAGGAGCATGCATCAGCTTCTTTGTAAAATATGGTCGGACGAAAGCATGCCCAACGATTGAAGTTTATGTGTGCTCTGCCCAATCCATAAAAAAGGAGACCTCACAATCTGCGCTAACTACCGTGGGATAAGCCTCCTCAACCTCACATATAAGGTTCTATCGAGCGTATTAAGTGAAAGATTAAAGCCCACCGTCAACAAACTGATTGGACCTTATCAGTGTGGCTTTAGACCTGGCAAATCAACAACCGACCAGATATTCACCATGCACCAAATATTGGAAAAGACCCGTGAAAGAAGAATCGACACACACCACCTCTTCGTCGATTTCAAAGCTGCTTTCAACAGCACGAAAAGGAGCTGCCTTTATGCTGCGATGTCTGAATTTGGTATCCCCGCAAAACTCATACGGCTGTCTTAACTGACGTTGAGCAACACCAAAAGCTCCGCCAGAATCGGGAAGGAGCTCTTCGAGCCGTTCGATACCAAACGAGGTTTCAGACAATACGACTCCCTATGGTGCGACTTCTTCAATCTTCTGCTGGAAAAAATACTTCGAGCTGCAGAACTTGCACTGGCGTATGCCGATGATATTGATCTCATCGGTCTCAACACCCGCGCCGTTAGTTCTGCTTTCTCCAGACTGGACAAGGAAGCAAAACAAATGGGTTTGGTAGTGAACGAGGGCAAGACGAAATATCTCTTGTCATCAAACAACCAGTCGTCGCGACTTGGCACTCACGTCACTGTTGACAGTCATAACTTTGAAGTTGTAGATAGTTTCGTATATTTGGGAACCAGCATAAACACCACCAACAATGTCAGCCTGGAAATCCAACGTAGGAAAACTCTTGCCAACAGGTGCTACTTCGAACTGAGTGGGCAATTGAAAAGTGAAGTTCTCTCTCGACGAACAAAAACCAAACTCTATAAGCCGCTCATAATTCCCGTCCTGGTATATGGTGCAGAGGCTTGGACGATGACATCAACTGATGAGTCGACGTTGCGAGTTTTCGAGGGAAAAGTTCTGTGAAAGATTTGTGGTCCTTTGCACATTGGCCACGGCGAATATCGAATTCGATGGAACGATGAGCTATACGAGATATACGACGACATTGACATAGTTCAGCGAATTAAAAGACAGCGGCTACGCTGTCTAGGTCATGTTGTCCGAATGAACGAAAACACTCCAGCTCTGAAAGTAATCGACGCAGTACCCGCAGGGGGAAGCAGAGGAAGAGGAAGACCTCCACTATGTTGGAAGGACCAGGTGGAGAAGGACCTGGCTACGCTTGGCGTAGCCACGTAGCGAAAAGAAGAAACGGCTGGTGCGCTGTTGTTAACTCGGCTATAATCGCGTAAGCGGTGTCTAATCAAATTAAGAAGAAGAATAGCAATGTACTCTTTTGTCACAAATGTATTAAATTAGGTCAATAATTCCCCTAGCCCAATTATACCTTAGATAAATATTTTCGAGCTTCCGGTTGATTATCGATCAATATATAAGATATCTGAATGAAACTAAATGATAATATCATTATGCCAAAATCGGACGAAAACTAGCCATAATCCCGTGTGCCTATTATAATAATTTACACTATATGTAAAATAGTGGTATGTGAGATATCTTAGAAAAATTAAGTCAACGTATAGATAAGAAGACTTAATATGTGAGTTGTTCTCATAAAATTTTGTGGAGAGATATTACCCAATATATTTGAACGCTACCAATAGGAAAGCACTTAGTCCAGACCTTGATTTAGTGCTAATATACCCTATAATTAAGAATAATATGATTGGCGCTAAATATGAATGAAATTGATATAGACCTCCTCTAACCCCAATATCCTTAAAATTTTAAATTCCTCACTTCTGGTTGACAATTTAAACATCAACTAAAGATATATTGTTATATTTATCTTCTTTGGTTGAATTTATGTGACAAACATCTCCTTTCAGGTTGATTTGAATATAAATATCTGGGCTATGAACTAAATTATGGTAATGAAACTAAGGCAGTCTGTGACCAAAAAACACTACTCAACAAATAATGTATAAAAGAAAAATTTGCGACTGATTTGCAAAGAGGGGACTGTGGGGTATTTGAGGTGTCCAGATTACGAATTTGAAGTCAAAAATTTTCCATCATATTTTCGGTAAAAAGTAAAACTTTTTTATCATTTTAGTAAATGGCGGTGGTTTGACTCCTACGTCCCTTGACTTCAACATAAAACATCTTACGTATTAGGAAATTTTCATACTCTTGCAACCAGTTACTACATAGTATTATAAATCTGTTTTCCTAACGGTTGTACATATCACCTAAAACCAATCGAGATAGATATGGGTTTATACATATATAAATGATCAGGATGACGAGAAAAGTTTAAATCCGGTTGACTGTCTGTCTATCCGTCCGTCCGCCCGCGCAAGCTGTAACTTGAGTAAAAAAAGAGGTATCTCGTTGAAACTTGGTATGTGGGTTCCGTGAAAATTGGACGATGGGCGTCGTACCGAATATTTAGATATTGAATTGAAATATATGTCAAAGATGGGTTGAATCGGATCAATACTTTTCTTAGCCGCCATATACTTAATGTACAGATTTTCGAACTGCCGAGGGACTTTAGTAAGTTATTCCAATGAAAATAAGAAAGCGTGTTTTACTCATAACAGTGTATCTTTGTGCCTAAAATAGATAAATTTGACCCATCCCCTATATAACTAATATCAGGAACACCAACTGACCTTGCTCTATTTGATACTTGCAAGTTGCAAGAGTATAAAATGTTCGCTTGCACCCGAACTTAGCCCTTCTTTACTTGTTTATATTATTTTCGATTTTAGCAACCCAAAATTAGCAAGAAACAACCTCTAACATCACAGTCGCAATATGACCGTAAACTTGTGTAATATAAGTTAAAAAAATATAAATTTTATTGTAATCCATTAAGTTCTTATGCAATATTTTTAAAACAAAGTTTTGCAACACCTGAAAGTATTTCCCCGTTATAAGCCTTGCAAATTCCGAGAATGTGAAATATTTGATAGCACCCGAACTTAGCCCTCCTTGCATCTTTCATCGGTAATAGTAATCTATGGATTCAATTAGATTCGATCACATTTCCTTAAATATGAATTTACGAATCGATAGCTCATATTGGCAATCTCTATCTGTATGAATACATACATATGCTTTTATTTTTCTCGCATCACCAACAATGCAAAGGCATTTCATTCATATACGTAATTGCTGCGCAAATCTCCAGGTTCAATTCAAACAATTTCTTGTCAAGTATACTGTGGTACGAGGATATTGATTAGATATGTACATTATTTTTTTTTGAATCAGCATTTTCTTCTACAGACAATGTAACATCAATGAAGCAAACATAATTTTAACATCTAATATCGTAAGAATGATAAGCACATACTAAGGGTACGAAAGATACTCGGGTTCGAGTCCTCGTCAATGTTTTGTTTTTATTTTATGGTATATATTATTTTTCTAGCAAAGGTTAAACGCAAATATGAAATTTTTATGATTTTTGGGTTTTTATCAAACTGCTTTCGCTGTAGCCACATTTCGCTTTAACATCACCATCAAGATATGATTTCAGCTTTTTGCCATCCCCTCAAGGAAACAGCGAGGATAAAAGTTAAATGTTGGGGTGTTGTTGTTGTGCTCATCATGCTTGTCGTTTTCGTTGTAATTTACAAATATACAAGTGCAAATTTATCTTTGCGATTGCGCGTACATTCAAATGTAGATACATATGCTCATACCTGTCTGTTTGCAAAGATAGACAGTATTCGACAGATGGACAAACAAGAAAAAACGTAAACTACAAAGATTATCTTTTGATTTTTATCGGTCAGTTTGAATGGCAGCTATAAGCTATAGTGGTCCGATGTAAATAATATGTTAACACGCTAAATTAATGTTTAAAGAAGTATAAAACAAAATTCCTTGAAAGCGCAACTAGAAGTAGAAATATAATTTGTATCATAACAAATATTGGTAGAAATTGAAAAAACAGCACCGAGGAAAATTGTCGGCGACAATTATCTATTAACCGTAAAAGGAAAAGGCAACATTGCTTAACATACATGCGTACATATCCTGCAAATCACCTAACAATTAAATTACCGGTTAAATACCCAATAGCGCTGCCAAAGAGCATTGTTTAAGTTTGTGAGATCTTTTTAATTGCCAATTGACAATTTTAAACGTAGCTTTTGTGTTCAATCCTTTCTTACGCAAAGATCTTAGTTTCGGTAGCCGTAACTTGCTGAGAATATCATATCAATATGTATATATTAATATATGTATGTATACATTAAATAAGATTGTTATGGATCGATAAAATTACGAAATCCTATAACGCTTTTAACCCAAATATTCAAAAGCGCTTAATACTCTATATAAAATTTAATAGCAAAAATTTGCGACCAGTGTTTTCTTATAGTTTTAGTACACAAAAATTATACCATGGAGGTAGCCAACCCACCTAACATAAACATATACAGATGTAATAATAAATATTTTGTTAGTATGTAGGTTTGTATATATGTGTGAATCATATTTAAATTACTGCTAAGAGTCCTGTATACATACCTGCAGGGCTTACACCACTGATTCTGTTGATCTAAACCAAATCGAGCACGGCACTTTTTCATATTATTACCTAGATGTAGTATAAGTATTTTTAAAATAAATACAAAAATAGAAGAAATTAAAAAAAATTAAAAAAAAATGTTATGTATGTATTTAAAAGCGTATGAACAATATATACTAAATGCGTACAAATTCTATTAATTCATATCACTCAAATATATAGGAACGCATTACTAATAGTTTAAGCTCATAGGTATACATATAAATATGTATATAATATATTTGAGCGATATCGATATTAATAAAAGTAATATCTAATAGCGGTACATAGAGATAAATACTAATTAGAATAATGTTGTAATATATACTGCTTAATTAAAAATAAAAAAACGTTAACAATGTTAGATTTAAGTACAGACATTCATTCATAGGTATACAAGTATTTGAAATTAATATTAATTGTTAGCGGAGAAACTAGCAAGATTTAAGCTGTATCTACGTACATATATACATAAATAAATATACATAAATAATTTATGGCTACAAACATGCTACGAGTATCAATAAAAAGTATTAATATAATATAAATCCTTAATATTATTATATAGCTATAGGGAATAAGCTGATAATATAAACAAAAACATTTATAACCATCTTGAGCATAACTGCAATAGCACCGATTCTAAAACGGTGCAATAATAAATTTAGGGAGAGCATGATTTCCAATTGATTTGAGCTAAGGAATAATATTTATTTGAAAGTTAGTTATGCGTGTACGTATACAACGCAATTTTGTTATTATGTACAATGTTTTCTATCCAAATTAGTATTTAGGTGAATTTTTTGCGCTATGAACGTTTTTAAGCTGTCAACACTTCACTTCCATTAATTTTTATAGCTTAAAAATTAAAGTCCAACGAAATCTAAGAAATCGAAAAGTGTTCAAATTTTAATGAGCAACCCTTCGAGATTTACCAACTTATTTTATGACATCCAAACGCCTTTTTAACATGTTAAAGCAATATACATATGTATGAACATACTATTGTTTTTGATTATCAATTGTTTAATAGTAAATTGAATGTGAAATTGATATTAATTTGCTAACCTCCACCACCGCCATCGTTGGTGTCTTGCTTTCGCTTCCGTTTTTTCCCCCGTGACGTGTTCGTGCGGGAGCTCCAATCTGGATACATTTGCATATGTAATTGACGCTCCCGTCTAGCTAATTCATAATATTTCGCTTGCTCGTCACGCCCTAACGCGTGCCACTATTTATTTATGAGTTATTTTTGTATTTGCATTATATTATTTTTATTTATTTTGTTTTATTTTTTTAGCATATTTGAGAGTTGATGTATAATGCAATTTATTTGTATACAGTTATGAGTAATTGTAGTAGCCATATAAAATAGGAATAGAGATAAAAGAATTTATGTGTTAATTAAAAAGCAAATCATAATAGTTCTATAGACATAATTTGCGTAATTTTTTGCTTTTGCTTTCTTTTTTATTTCATATTTAGAGTTTTTAAATTTTAGTTTGAATTTTCTTGTTTTTGAATTTTAAAAGGGCCGGGATGAATTCCCAAAAACTGAGTCTTATTATAGTATCCATTTATTGTACGAGTACACTTTTAAGTTTGCTTTTTATTAGCGCGTTAACGAAATTAATAGCAATGTGCGTACATTTTTTAACATCAATTTTTGTTTCAGTGTTAGTAAAAACAAAGAAAACAACCATTAACATGATATTTCATCTTTTATGCTCAAAACCTTTTCACTGTGACTAAAAGTCAGTCGAAGGCGCAGCTAGATCTGCTCTTTTTCAGTTCCTATGATTCTAAATTACTTACTTCTATCGAAGTCCAAACGTTAGTAACACAAAACCAAACAAATACTTAATTGGAAATACGTGAGTATCGGCAGCTTTTATCGAAACGTATTATTCAAAAAATGTGTATATGTATTCCTAAGCGTTTTGTTACACCCGAATGCATTTTAATGTACTAATTTTTTAGTTTTATTTACCTAGAGTTAGTCGAGATAAATATATATACCACAGTGATCAGAATATCTAGATGAATTGAAGCAAGTGACAACTACAGTTTAAAGTGAAATGTCTTGATTAAAATTGGAACCTGTGCTCTTTGACACCGCAGGGAAGTTGATATTGGTGAAAAGCGAAATCAGACCATAGTCACGCACAAAAAATATCATTAAAAAGCTATAAAGTGCTTTAACTAAGTCTGTAAGCTGTAATTTTGTACAGGACATCGAGGTAGTAGGTAGAGGCATTGGCTGTGGCCCCACTCTTTATAAGTTTAAAGTAACATATATATAGGAAGTCGAAAAAGTATTTTTTCAATAGATGTCGTTGTAGT